>NC_060142.1:383631130-383934160 GCF_021461385.2 Schistocerca piceifrons
CTAAAAAATTAGCAACAACTTCCCCTACCAGCACGATCTCCGAACTCGGCTCCAATCGAGCACGTGTGGGATATGATGGGACGAGACGTGACTCGTGCGACTCATCAACCAACAACAACTCTTACAGAACTATGTGAACACGTCGACCACGTGTGGCATAACGTGTTCCAGGACAGTAACCGCCATCTGTACGATCGACTGGATGCCAGAGTCAGCGCCTGCACAGCCGCCAGTGGAGGTTACACTATGTACTAATATGGGTGTTTCTGCATGGGTCGATACCTGGTAGCTCAGAACCGCTTGTGCCGTTGATTTGAAAATGCAATCATATCGTGTACTCCACATGAAGTGTTGCAACAATAAACGTTGAGTGAATTGGAAACCTCTAAACGGGTGTCCTAATACTTTTTACCGGCAGTGTATGCGAAACTACTCTTAGATACATTACTTTTTGAAGAATTTTGGATGAGGATGGCAGAAGTGAGATTGGACGATAGTTATAGGCATCTGACCTATCCCCCTTTCTATGCAATGATTTAACAATAACTTATTCCAGTCCATCGGGAAAAATGCCTTGTTTCAGTGAGCTATTACATATGTGGCTGAAAATCCTACTTATCTGTTGGGAAAACGACAAATCAATACACAATACTAAACCTCTCTTATAAACTAGTCTGAAAGTTTATTAATGATCTAATGGATAACACTGGGAACAGTGTGAGGTTTTTAGCGGATGATGATGCCTGCAGGATGGCTGCAATGCCAGAAGACTGTAGCGAAATGCAGGAAGACCGTCAGAGGATCGAAGATTGGTGCGGGGACTGGCAACTGACTCTGAATGTTAATAAATGTAATGTTTTGCGCGTAAATAGGCGAAGAGATCCATTACTGTTCGTTAGCGTTACTGGCGACAAGTAACTGGAAACAGTAACTACCTAAAATGCCTAGGAGCAATCACTCGGAGCGACATGAAATGAAATGAGCACATAAAGTAAAATTACAGGAAAGCAGATGTACGGATATGATTCCCTGTCAGATTTTCAACACAATCGACAATTGTATTCATTTGCAAAACAATATTTCGATCGGTTCTTGAGTACTGTTCATTAACTGGGGTCTCTTACTAGACAGGAGAGACAGACATTATCAAACGAAGAGTGGTGCGTTTCATAGGGGGATCTATTACTCGCCGCGAAAGCGTCACGGAGATGCGCCACAAGATTTGAACCGCCGTCCTCTTCAATGTGCTGACCACTGCACCACCTCGCTCGGTGTGTACATTCCAAGATGAGTCAGCCAACACATTACTACTTTCCACATAAGTCTCGCGAAATGAACACGATGAGAATACTAGAGCTCATACAGACGTTTACCAACAAATGTACTCCCGAAATTTCGTTACTCTACATTAATTTTTTTTTGTATTGCGATTTTTTTCCTTCACTGTAGTTTACGAGACTGTGATCGATATTCGCACGGACCTGGTTTTTGATTATCGATACCACGGAAGTAGGACGCCAAACTCCTGGAATTCTTGAGTGTGTAAGACGGTCAACAGTGTGTCGTTATAGACTCTGCCGTCACGTTGGTGGTCGAAATTTGGAAGAATACCTTCAACGGAACAGTTCTGCATTTGATACGTGCTGCACTGCACGCTGACAGAGCAGACTGAACACACTGTGATAAAAGTGTACGTGTTTCGTTTGAGGGTTGTCGCATTACTCTGTATTGTGTGATATACATTTTTGGTTGTTGCATATTACTGATTTTTCCACTGTATGAAAGTATTTTCACTTAAACAAGGGTGGCTGTGGTGAAAAAACGAATAAATCATAACTAAATTATTGCTCTGGGCCGGGCCGCCTGGGACAGTGGGTAACTTTTGCGAAAATATTTAGAAGCAATGCCTGAAAAACCCCTGGAAGTTTGTCGGCGGATATCTGATTCACCCCGTAGATTTATTAATACGATTTTGCGATCGACAGTACGTTCTGAGGGTTCGCATTCTTCTACAAGGATGCTAATTCGCGGTGACGCTGTATCAAATGTCCCCCCTTCTACTTTCCTCCACAGTAGTGGTGAGTGTCACCTACCTACATACACTATGTGATCAAAAGTATCCGGACACCCCCAAAAACATACGTTTTTCATATTAGCTGCATTCTGCTGCCACCTACTGCCAGGTACTCTATATCAACGACCTCAGTAATCATTAGACATCGTGAGACAGCAAAATGGGGCGCTCCGCGGAACTCACGGATTTCGAAAGTGATTGGTGATTGGGTGTCACTTGTGTCATACGCCTGTACGCGAGATTTCCACACTCCTAAACATCCCTAAGTCCACTGTTTCCGATGTGATAGTAAAAGAGGAAACGTAAAGGGACATGTACAGCACAAAATCGTACAGACCGACCTCGTCTGTTGACCGACAGAGACCGCCGACCGTTGAAGAGGGTCGTAATGTGTAATACGCAGACATCTATCCAGATTATCACACAGGAATTCTAAACTGCATCAGGATCCGCTGCAAGTATTATGACAGTTAGGCGGGAGGTGAGAAAACTTGGATTTCATGGTCGAGAGGCTGCTCATAAGCCACACATCACGCCGGTAAATTTTAAAAGACGCCTCGCTTGGTGCAAGAAGCGTAACCATTGGACGATTGAACAGTGGAAAAGCGTTGTGGGTAGTGACGAATCACGGCACTCAATGTGACGATTCGATGGCAAGGTGTGGATATGGCGAATGCCCGGTGAACGTCATCTGCCAACGTGTGTAGTGCCAACAGTAAAATTCGGAGGCCGTGGTGTTATGGTGTGGTCGTGTTTTTCATGGAGGGGGTTTGCACCCCTTGTTGTTTTGCGTGGTACTATCACAGCACAGGCCTACAGTGATGTTTTAAACACCTTCTTGCTTCCCACTGTCGAAGTGCAATTCGGGGATGACGATTGCATTTATCAACACGATCGAACACCTGTTCATAATGCACGGCCTGTGGCGGAGTGGTTACACGACAATAACATCCCTGCAATGGACTGGCCTGCACAGAGTCCTGACCTATCCTATAGAACACCTCTGGGATGTTTTGGAATACCTGCTTCGTGCCAGGCCTCACTGACCGACATCGATACCCCACCTTAGTGCAGTACCCCGTGAACAATGGGCCGCCATTCTCTAAGAAACCTTCCAGCACCTGACTGAACGTAAACCTGCGAGAGAGGAAGCTGTCATCAAGGCTAAGGGTGGGCCAATACTATATTAAATTCTAGCTTTACCGATGGAGGGCGCCACGAACTTGTAAGTCATTTTCAGCCAAATGTCCGGATACTTTTGATCACATAGTGGACGTTCCATTCTTTATTTATGCAACCAACAACACACAGCATTTCACATGCAAAGACACTTAACTTGGACTATTAGAAATTTAACATTACTTATACAGGTGAGAAAAGGTGACATACTGATGTTTTGCTCACAAAAATTTTTGATGCTCCTCTTTAGCGACTTGTCATTATTTATAGGGTAAACTTTTCAAGAACAGTAGTACATAACAGCTACATTTGTTTTCTAGATATTTTAGATAAATTAAACCATGCGGCCAAAAGTTACCGGAAGGTTTGTCCTATTCGAAGATTTGTCATGTATGACGCCCGACTGTAGTGAATATGGCAACATGGCGCGAGTTAATCGCCTTGGAACGTCGAATGATCATCGAGAGAAGAAGCGTTATTCATATCATATCAGATGTCAGACAAAAAATGCTATTCCGAAGTCGAAAGTGTCTAGGATGAACATCACGGAGACAACGTTTCCACCAAGCGTATACCGCCGCATAGGACGGCCCCAGTGTTTCACGAACGTACGTCACGTCGCCTCCATAGAGCCACACGATGGCGATCAATGATTCAGTGTCAGATAGCTGCCGATTTCAATGTGGGGCGTCAGGAATCCATTATTACCAGAACAGCACGGAGAAAAACGCCCCGCATCGGCTTCAGTAGCCGACGATCGACGCCACATCCAGCGCCTTTCCATTGCATTCTCTCTCCCTCTGGCTCTGAGCACTATGGGACTCAACTGCTGAGATCATTAGTCCCCTAGAACTTAGAACTAGTTAAACCTAACTAACCTAAGGACATCACAAACATCCATGCCCGAGGCAGGATTCGAACCTGCGACCGTAGCGGTCTTGCGGTTCCAGACTGCAGCGCCTTTAACCGCACGGCCACTTCGGCCGGCTCTCTCTCTCTCTCTCTCTCTCTCTCTCTCTCTCTCTCTCTATATATATATATATATATATATATATATATATATATATGTTTGCCTGTGTGTATAAGGGGGATTAGGGGAACTGTCAATACACACTGCATTTCCTTAATTTATAGATTTCACGAGAAAAGAGCTTTCAGTATACAAAATTGTTCAAATGGCTCTGAGCACTGTGGGACTTAACTTCTGAGGACATCAGTCGCCTAGAACTTAGAACTAGGCTACTTAAACCTAACTAACCTGAGGACATGACAAACATCCATGCCCGAGGCAGGATTCGAACCTGCGACCGTAGCGGTCGCGCGGTTCCAACTGTAGCGCCTAGAACCGCTCGGCCACTCCGGCCGGCTTCAGTATACAGAAAATGGAGTTAATGAGTTTTGAATCGTATCAGAGAATGTCTAAATAGCATTGGTACGAGACGATCCCAAAATAAGGCGCACGCTACATTCCTTTTATACATTCTGTCCTCCTCCAAAAATTTTGTTTGAATATCGCAGTATATTACTAAGCTTGGTTACTTATACGGGGTTGTACAGTTTAATGTGAACTTCGGAACCAATTGCAATTTAGCAGTTTTCAAATACACGAATCACTGTCAAAGGTGAAACTACCGATAAGTGACACAAAAAAATCTAGGAACGACTGGGGACTGAACTACGAGACATTGGATCATCAGTCTCACAATTAACCAGTCAGTCACCGAGCGGCACTTTCTCAGATTGTTAGTAAGTACGTATTTGACTAGGAGGGGTATAGAACAAGCTGTTTCTTCCCTCTTACCATTGCGGGGCAAATTTAAGGTAGCAACAGTGCTGCAGAGTTAAAGAGAATGCAGGAGTATCGTGTGACTAAGCAAGGCCGTTGAGGTATCTGCTTACAGACAAGGAACAGCCGCATAACACAACACGATCCCCCAAGGTTAGTTCAGCGAAGCACGAAGTTCCAAACCCGGTGCAGTCGCCTTCCGGGACGCGAGAAGTACGATTATTTGCAAATTCTTGAAGGCTATCTCACCACTACTCCCCTCGGAGGTAGAGTACTCTTTACCCAAAGGAGGCCACAGCACTCTGAAGGACAGCCATCAAATCTGGCCATAGGTGATAAATCGGCCAGAAATATGTTACATATCTGTCTCGGGCTATAAAGATGTATATACAATAAATATCTCTGCATAGAGATTACATTGAGTAATCCATATATATTTAGTAGCGCGAGCACAAACGTCCATCCAGGCGAAGCTTCTTTCTACTCAAATTAGCGCATGTGCTTGACGATTTCAACACATCAGGGGTGGAATGCATTTCCCGCATGGGTGTTTCGTCGAACATGGAAGACGCGTGTCACAGTGTATAGGTTTTTGACGATGGTACTACACATCTGTACTGTCTGCCCAACAATAGCATCTGTTTACGAAGTGAACGGCTATATCGTAGCGTTCAGTTACGTGTATTCGTCAGCAATGTCTATCAACAAAGAAATTTATAGAGTTACAGGGGACTAAAAATTTATTCAGGAAGGCCGTTTCAAAAGATTATCTTCGTATAAATATTAATGTGGAGAACTGCTCAGCCCAGAAACTGAGAAATTTAAGTTCCAATAAGGTGAGGATGCTTGCGTTAACTGCAATGTACATGTCAATCTTATGGCACGACAGTGAGTGATTCGTCGTCCGTTTGCCCACTTGTCTACGAAACGTCTTATGTTTTAATGCTTCAAATCAATATAGGTTAATATGTAATGCTATTCTTTTATTTCTATACATAAGAAAATACTATAGTGAAACAATTTCATCACATAAGAACGTAATAAAAATTCAAACATAATGTATTTTTCAGTTTCAAAAAATACCTTATGAATTACTATGCATAACCGTATCTTGCCTAGAGACACGTATTATCAGCTTCACGAGCAGAACTCCAGTCTTACATCACAAGAACGTTGGACAACATTGTGCTTATGCGCCCACAACATGGCAGCTTTGGCACATGCCCTTTTGTTACTACGTGCTGTTTAAAAGAAGCAAATTGTGGACAGCACTTACGACGGCGCATCACATGGGAGCTTTACCTGCACATTACAGGGGCACAATAAAAAATATTGGACTAAAGAGCCCGTGAAACTATATAAAAACTCACATAAGATCATCCAAAAGTAAGAAGCAATTATTTCTCTTGGCATGCCCTGCAGAAAGGTCGAGTGATCAAATTGCTGAGAATGCCTAAGGAACACAGAACTCGTCTGACATGAACTGAACTGGCCTGACTAACACACCAGTATTCTAGAATTCACGAAGGATGTTAACCACAGATGACTCTTCCTAGTTTTTTTTTTTTTTTTTTACTTTCTTTGACTGGTTTATCGATAACGCAAATCTAGCGAGATAGCACCATGGTTAAGACACTCGAATATAGACGGAACCTTTCGAGTGAGATTATATTTGGCTCTTATTCAGGGTTCAAATCCATATCCGACCAATAGAAGTTAGCTTTTCGTGGTTTCACTGATTTTTTTTGGGACGAAACTCATGATAGTGTTTTAAAACAGGGCTACAGCTGATTCTTTCCCCCACCTTTGCCCAGTTCAAGCTTGTGCTCGGTCTTTAATGTCTTAAATCATGCGAGGCGGGGCAACAATAAGACACTGGTCTCGCATTCGGGAGGACGGGTGTTAAAACCACCATCTGAACATTCTGATTTGAATGTTTTCCTAAATCGCTTAACGCAACGGCAGGAAAGGTTCTTTTAAAAGGACATGGTCGAGATTTGCCTCCCATCCTTGTCTTATCCGAGCTTATTCCCTCTTTCTAATGACCTAATTGTCGACGGGATGTTCAACACTAACCTTCCTTCTTTCTGCTGACACCGAAGCCGTTAGAACATTAAACCCTCATTCTCTCTATTCTAACTTTCGGAAGAAGCACGATGCAGATTCTCATTGGGTTATTATTATTTATGCTTTCTGGAGTTTATTTTTTCCTAATAACTCCACGGAAATTTATTTTTTCCTGAAAACTCAACGGGAGTTTATTTCTTCCTAATAACTCCAAGGGAATTTATTTTTTCCTAAAACTCCATGGGAATGCGGGCGCGACATCTCGAATAAGACCCCACTGATTCCTTCATCAATCTTGCTCAATCCGAGTCAACAGGAGGTAAGCTCTTAAAAATTACCCTCGTTCTTTGTGTTTCTTTTGAGTCCTTGTGCAGCGTGCGTACCTAGTTAGTAGTCTGAAAGTGTACAAAATGGGCGTGAAGGATCGCAAGAATTCTATAGGCGAACCTACTACGTAAAATTTGTACCACTGTCAGCCAACTAATCAAGTTATGCGTCTTGATCGACAGTGTGTCCTGTTTTATTTCGCAATTAGAGGCTGTTCGTCCAAACAAGCTCCTGACATCGCGATCGTTTTTTCCATTAGCGTAAACTAGGACCTTAATGTGTTTATTACTGTATTACGGTCGGCAACGAACACGCAAGAGCTGCAATCAATACACTTTCGGTTAATGAAATTCCGGCTTCCGGCAGGAATTAACACGCTATCTACTAAATTTATAACGTGTATGTGTGTGTGTGTGTGTGTGTGTGTGCGAGGAGAAAGGGAGGGGACAGGATTAATAGGAAGACGAGAGAGAGAGAGAGAGAGAGAGAGAGAGAGAGAGAGAGAGAGACAGCTCGATTGCTACTGAATTTATGTTTTACATTAATCATATTATCAAGAACTTAACTGTCCACGGTTATTACAGCATATGACCTCAACGTCCGTTCGTAAATTATCTGTTATCTCCTTACGTTCCAAGGTATATATCTAGTCGCATTAATATAGCTTTTACCATCACCTTGGTTCACAGTGGATCAAAACTATCAGTATGCAACTGCGGTAATTATGAATTGGCATTTATACATAACGAAGCACGAAATCTTACAAAAACAGGTACAATATTCACACACACACACACACACACACACACACACACACACACACACACACAACAAACGTGCATGTGAAACGGATTTTAGACTGTCTTCCGGAAAGTGACTTCTGAACTTAAACAGAAGCGGCACGGAAAAAAAGTCGAAAATATATCTTCCTTCCTAGTTCGTAGAGAAACTAATTTCCATATGAGCGGAACAGCACTATGTAACGCAGATATCACTTTACAAACATTGTTTTAGATCAAGTTTGGCTTCATTGCGAACCACATCGTCATTAATGTTTTAATGCAGCTGTTTCCTTTAGTGACTGGTCATCCTACCTGAAAATGGGGATTCCGAATGTAGCCATAGTTTCATTTTTTTGCTTTTTGTTGTTTTTTTTAAGTCGGTGATTACAAAATTACAGCAAGGTAAAGTGTTTTTCACAACCAGAACCGAGATCCGGATGGCTGGACATGGATTTGAACTAATTCTCTTGAATACGAGTCCAGTGTCTTAGCAATTCGGCATCTTGGTTGAACTGTACGTAGTTTGGACTGGATGGAGAGAGAAAGTGACAGGTCGAAGTATTCGACCATTCCTCGCGAAAGGCAGGCGTGCGAGTCGACGACTGGCACAGAGTTTACTCTATCGAGTATATTGAACTGAAATGAATTCCTTGGTAAAAGAAAAAGATATTATTTAAAAATTAAACAAACTGAATATATTTATTCCGTCATAGTAAGACGGTGTCGTGGACCAGCGTTCGAACGACAAACTTGTCTTTGCGAACAGTAATTTTTCAATTGAGCCATTCGTACACGCATCTCGAACAGGTTAACGAGCGTCATTCCTATCTTCAGTTTAAATCTTTCAGAAAGTTACACACTAGTGGACATTCCGCTGCAAAGGGAAAAATTCGTACTGATTTGTATCTTCGCGGGCAATGTGAAATTGTTTTGCAGTGTCGGTGATAGACTGCATTCCTTAGGTAATTAATTTTCTCTTCTTCCGACGCAATTCCAAAACTTTGACCACTGCTCCCCTAGTGAACAGAAGTATGATTACAGATCGTCTCCAAAATACATTTCTACAGAAACTATGATCTCTTCATTGGCCTTTTTTCCAATCACACACTACTATAGTTTTGCGAGTGGATAAAAGTCAGAGGGGCGTAAAAAATCTGATAGCGTGGATGTGCCTGATACAGCATTATAGTGCCACGACACTTCTTTTTCTCTTTAATCCAGTCTCTTCTTACATCTTTTTGCTCTAATTCGCCACCTATTAATTTATCTCTTGCAAGTAATCAATAAAAATCCATTCTGTGTCTCACAAAACTTAGCCTATGCTGATCATCCAGCACTATACTGTATAATTCCTAGACCTGCTTAATCTTTCGTTACAGTTTGTAACGTCCTTCAAATAAACTATTTTTAAGAGAATTGCAGTCGCATTTCAACCGAGTCATTAATTTACTACGGATTAAAAATAAATGTAAATGTATCACGACTGAATTTCTATTGCTTGCAACTTGTCTAAAAGAGTGTTTTATGACGCACGGTAATCCACGTCATTTGAACGAAAACACTAATGTTTTAGATAATCGTACCAATTAAACTACGCCGCAGATCAAGCTGACATTTCAGCTCCATTACTCAGGTAATACCAACATAAAAAAACCAAATTAATTTACTATCAATGCACCTCCGTGTTACGCCTATGATGTTTTTCATCTTGTTCTCTTAGTGTTCGTATAACGAAACAGCTTCACAAGGCTGCGCCACAGAACACAAGGAAGATAGACAAACATATAAATTATTTCCTCTGAAAACAGGATTACTCAAGGAGGCAAATCTCAGCTGCAAAGGTTTAGTTTAGATATGAGCAACTGACCAAAATAGATGGCCTCAGAGCTACCGGTACTGGCACCCCCGCTTAAGCGAAAATCCTCATAAAAGAATAACTCGCGACTGGGGAATAGCATTTCAAACCATTGTACACATACTACAAACTGCAGTGAGCGGATTTTCTGATTGTTAAGTTTCCTCACAAGAATGATTCTGTGCGGTAATTCTTCAAGAGGTGCCCAGTAAGTATTATTTCAAAACTGAGAACATTACTGTGAGTGTTAAACAAAGATTAATAGTATCACTCAAAACAGAATTTAAGATCTTCGACAATATTATTAAAGTTTTGCTTGTTACAGCTCCAAGAAAGACAAGATTTTTATATTGTATCTGTAAGTTGATATTGCAAGAAATGATCCTGTAGTTCCGTTGACTGACAGTTCTATGTACAACCCGGCGACTGTGGCTAAGAGATATTCATTTATATAAGAGGACACTCAAAAAACTAAATGTTGTCTAAATTATAACGTCCGTTATTTTTACATATTGCTGTTGGCAACATTGTTTTTGCATATTTTGTTATCAGTAATCATTGAGGTCATGGTTTGATACTGTGTTTTCATTTTCCAGGTATTTATGGAGTATCGGCAAGGAAAGATACAGTATGGAACAGCGTGTGCTGATTGTGAAAACTCACTACAAGAGTGGTAAAAGTACCGAGGAAACTATTCGGAAATTTCTTAGTATTCTTGGACACAAACCAAATGAATCCACTGTTCGTGGATTGCAGAAGAAATTTGAAAAAATCCGGTTCAATACTACACATCAAAAGACCTGGGCGACCTCGAAGTGGCCGGAGTGAGTCAAATGACGATGTGCGTGATCCTGTTACTGTGTGTCCGGGAAAGTCATGCCGCCGTCGTGCTCAAGAAACTGCCGATTGTGGTGATCAGAGAAGGCTTTGTGTGGGGTTTGGAGTGGGAGCTTAATCGATCCTCACTTTTTTTGAAGATGGACATGGAAGGGCTGTCACGGTGAAAGTAGTTCGTTATTGTGCGATGCTTTCCTCTGGTCCCATTTGGTTCAAATGAACATCGTCCATTTATGGTTCCAACAAGACGGCACAACATGCCACACCTCAGGAGACACAATCGCTGTTGCGTGAAAAGTTCCCGGACAGACTAATCTCGTTTCGAGGAGATCAATCCCAACCACCTCGATCTTGTGACGTGACACCCTGTGACTTCCTATGGGGGTACGCTGTCACGAATTTATTAGAACGAACCCCGTACACTGCTGGAACTCGGACAAAAAAATTCGACGTGTCCTCGACGAAGCTGATGGGAAAAGAGTGAGTGATTGTTAATTTCTTTAACCGAGCGATCGTGTTTATGGCTAGTTGGGTGGGGGGGGGGGGGGGGGGGGGAGAGAGATGAGGAGGGGATGGAGGGAGGGCGGGTGTCATATGACTGATATTGTGTTTCACGTTTAAACCTCAACATCTCCTGAAGAGAATGGAGTGTTTTAAGTGCTTGTATAAAAAAAATACATTCATTTTATAGTAGCTTCAAATCCGGCGTTCTTTTTAAGACACCCTTTATGACCTGAGTTTGCTGCACCAGTATATCACCTAGCAGCCACACGCCGCCATGAAGAAAACTAAAAATGCTGTAGTTGCGTAAAGTTTGCTTCACTTATTTTACTAAGTGTTGAATTCTACTGTAATTTTCAATGAGGCAGTCCCGAAATAATCTTACTCTAAATCAATACGCAAACGTGTGCGAAAAAAAAAAAAACCTTTGGCTTAAGCCTGGGAGATCGGCATGAGTAGTAAACTTCGAACAAGTCTTTTTCAAATATTATGTAATATTTAGAAAACGAGTATGATAACTTTCTTCGATTGCAACTGTTCCCTGAGAGCACCTGGAGTGTCATTCGCCGCACCTTAACGGGGAAAATTATTTATATCTTCAGAGCGAATCTGTATTTCTATCATAAATTATTATTACGCTATCGAATGGAGTCAGCATGATTGGATTTAAAGTCAGACAGACAACGATTCAGATCTATACATTTATATATCATCGCTATTATTCAACGTATTCAGCGGTTTAATCATGTACTGCTTCCGGGTTTAAAGCAGACCTGCCCCGACATCACAGCGCAACTCAGCACTGGCGTGAATACGCGAGTCAAGAGCGGGTGCCCTGTTTTAGAAATATCACTGGAGGTAAATTATGAACCTTAATCATCATTCGATGTTGAGTTGTAAAGTGCCACGGAAAACTGTTAACAAACGCGCTATTGGTTTTACAGCAATAGATTTTCTTTGTACTTGTGCAAGGAGTTATCCAGAAAGCGGCTTGTTACTTTGCCGCAACTACTTGCTAAATTAAGGGAGAAATTACTCTCGGATCTGCTGTGCCAGTACCGACAGCATGACTGTACCCAGAAGTAACAACAAACTTGTAGTGACTTTGCCTGAGACACCAGTCTGAGAAGAAATATAAGAATGAAAAGCGGTTCTTTTAGTGATTTCCTGTTAACAGAGCAGGGAATAACGAACCAGTGAAATTATTATACGTTTAATGCTCAGCTGGCTTATTTTGCACTACTCCTTGCTCTTTTACCATACTCGTAATCTCACTTCTCCACTTCACTGATGCTGGGGTTGGAGATTTTACTGAGCAGCGTTGCATGACAAATGAGACCACTGACACGCAAATCGCGGATAGTTCACGAGTACAGTATATTCATTAGTGACACTGAACGAATTAGGTTTTTTCTTTTCATTTTTGCGCTGCCGTTACATGAATTGTGTAAAAGGCAGTCACATGAAAACGACACAGATGCAAAAAAGTAAGTAAACTCTCCAGTATTTCAAAAGTAATCACCGTGACTGTTAAAAAGTCATTCCACTGTGAGACTAGATGATCAATGCTTTCAAGGAAAAATGTTTGCGGTTGCTTACGGAATCATGTTTATACCGAGGCGCGCACCTCTTCGTCCGAAGCAAATCGACGGTCACGAATGTCTTCCTTCGGCGACCCAAAAATATGGAAATCGCATCGGGACAGACTGGGACTGTATAGAGATTGTGTAAGGGCTTCCTGGAGAAATTTCTGCAGTGTAAACCAAACAGCCGCCCACGTGTTGCCAAGGTTGTTTCGAGTACTCTGCATAAGTTTCTTTGCGAAACCCTTAACACATCCTCCATACAGTCCCGATCTCTCCCCCATGCGATTTCCATATTTCTGATACCCTGAAGAAAGAAACATTCGTGGCCATCGATTTGTTCGACAATTCTTATTCCCTGCAGGGATAACTAGGATCACTTGATTGTACCATGGGCATATTAGTGAACGAAATGAAATGAACAGCAGATAATAATGTTCATATTATAATCCAACTTTAGACTTGATGGTCTACCTGTTGCAAATAACACACTAAAATACACTGAGAAATACGAAAGATGTTCATATAAAAAGATTACCGGCTTGTTTATATCATCCACTCATTCTCATCTAGCTTTGGTTTGGTTCTGACTGCTGACAGTCAGCACTGTTCCTACTATTAAATCACGGGCGACTCTTCCCTCTTGCATCATATACTATTCTGTAAAATGCAGTTAATTCTTATGACGTAGTATTATCATTTTACTCTCATTTTCGAACTGCCTTTTCTTACGTAGCTACGCTCGGTGTGTGTGTTATGAGGTATTGTACGACATAATTAGTTTCTTTAATTTCAGTCGATAACCATAAAAAATTGCTAAATCGATTTCGGTCTATGATGACCATGTTTTGTGATACACGTCCCCCGAATAACTATATCGTCAATTTCAATTCCGAAAGGTGCATTTAGCTACGTGCTATAACCAGGTGGACTCACATTTGGATGAAGCCTATCCATAACACCTGGATAAATATACAGGGTGTATCAAAAGAGAATCATCCCATTGTGCACATCTATATTTCTGAAACGAATAAACATAAACAATGAATTTTGTTTTTAGGCGAACGGGAAACTCAAAGTTTTCTTCATATTTTTTCATAGGTACCCAATGTGCCCCCTTGAGATGCACGGCATATGTCAATGCTGTATTCAAATTGTTCCCACACTGCATCGAGCATGTCTTGAGTTACAGCTTCCACAGCTGCTGTTACGCGATGGCGCAGTACAACTTCATGTGGTTGTTCTGTACCCCATATTCCCACATTGTGACATTTCACCTTTCCATTTCAATGGAATGTTTCCTCGTCACTAAACACTAAGCGTGGAAGAACACTGTCATCCTCCATCGTGCCAAGAACGAAATTACCGAACTCCACATGTTGTTGTTTGTCACCCTCACAAACAGCTTCCAGCACCTGAATTTTGTGTGGTTTCATGTGTAAACGTCGACGCAATACACGCCAGACGGACACGGGGCATGCTGAGTTGTCGAGCTGCACGGCGAACGGATTTCTGCGGACTCCTTGTGAAACTATGGATGATGCGTTAGATGTCTGTGTCAGACATTCGGGGACTGCCCGTCGATTTGCCTTTACACAGACAACCTGTTTCTCGTAATTGTTCATGCCACCGTCTAATACTCCGTGCTGTACGAGCACCCACGCCATACCTAGTACGAAAGTAACGCTGAACAGTTATTACTGACCCGCACTGCGCAAAACGTAGAACACAAAACGCTTTCTGTTGTCCTGACACCATTTTTATTAGAACTGAAGTGGGTGCAAACTGCAGCTACCTACCTACCTAGCGGGAACCATGTAAAACTCTATTAAGAGTCTGCTCTTTCAACAGTACGTTGTTCACGCACATATCTCAAATAACATAATAGTTATGATTTTTTAGACCGGATGATTCTTTTTGATACACCCTGTAGTTTTTCGGAAATGAAAATAGCCAGTCGGCAATTCGGAAGATACGTTTTACAGATCTGAAGATGTCCATTAGGGACCGAAATTGATAGCCTGACAACAATTTTTATGGTAATCAACTAAAATAAAAGAAACAATTTCTGTGCTTCTTGATCAATCTCTTTATTCGTGACTACGTCTCAGCTTGTAAATACTGTAGGGCATTCTGAAACGACAGCAGCAACAGCCAACTGAACAAAAAAACCAATACCTAGAAACAAATAAAATTATTACAGTTAAAGTTATTCGATAAACCTATTTCACAGAAGATGTTGGATAAACTTAAATTACTCATGACATTTTACATGTGATAATGCGAAATATTGTTAGCGAATCTTTTCATATGCGATGCGTCTGAAAGGCGAAAAAGCGAAAACAACCGTTGTTGTATGAACTAGCCTACAACGAAAGATAATGTTGTTAGTTCATGTTTGTCATCCTGGGGAGCTCTCCATACCTCAGATGACTTGTTTTCGGCGTTTTCTCGCCTACATTTATACTGGTATGGTGTTTATTACAATACTCGGCAATGTGAATTTAAGACCTGACCAGCTGTGTACGCCCAAGAAACAAGGAGAGGAACCAGTAACAGCTTGCACTTCAGTATTTTAACAAGAGGAGGGCTGTTATATGCCAATGCCCTGCAGAGCAGAATATTTAAACATTTGACCGGCAGTTTTATTCGACAATACTTATTGAATATTATTTCCTTAGAGTGTAATATGTATGAATCTACGTTTCGTCTAAGTCAGGCGAGTACAGACTTGCTAAGGGCAGCAAGAAGGAAAAAAATGTTATGTAATTAGTTATATAAGGAATCGCCCTATCCTTTCAGGGAAGGAATGAAACATCAGTAAAAATAAAAATAACAAGAACAAACGGCCCCTCAGATCAATAGATGGTCACATGCGGTACGGAGGGCAGCAGTCTATGCATCCCTGGTCTAAATAAACAACTGGCCACCTTAATATCAACGTTTCATTTCTTTCGTAAAAACCTAATGTAGTCTGTCTTTCCTGAAACTATGTCGTCTCGTTCGCACACACGGTGAACCTGTACTTTCAAAATCCCACGGAATTTTTTTGTGTATATTGTTTTCTTGTTAGCCTTTAAGTCCAGTTTTGTGCAACAAAATTGATGCTGCCGAATAACAGTTTTATCCACAACATCAGTGGAATATGGTACCGACGAATATATGAGGAGGTAAACATCTGAAATTGCTCTCTTAAGGATTTAAAGTCACGGACGTCTTTAAAATATCTCAAATCACCGTTATCGTTCTTAAGGACTGCAACGTTTCAAACGACTGGGAAACGAAGACGGAAAAACACCTTTTCGCTTCAGCGAAGACGGTGGACGCTATTTATAACCGGAAGGGTGCAGCGCAGGTAATTTCATCTCTGTGGATGTTTGCCAGGAGCGCCCGCGTCGTAGAGTAATACACAGTAACAAGGTAGAAGCTGAAAGCTAGTACATGCGCTGAAATGCATCTAGCGCAACAGACGCCAGAGAACAGTGCAGTAGATCAATATCCTCATTAAAAAGCCTGCAATTTACGTCACCATTCTTAACAGACTACTAGCGACAACAGGAATGCTAAAAGACGTATCTGCAGCACAGCATATGTATTTGCTTAATAGTGATCTACGGGGTATTCTGCGGAGTTGTATCTATTTCATGCAGAATATTTCGAAGAATCGGGAGAACACCCGGAAGCACACCATCAGTCAACAGCGCCGAGAAAATTTAAGAGACCATAAATATCGCTTGATTAGCTCGAATCCTCTTTTAGTAACGAACTGCGAATTTACACGTTTCGTGTGAACGTTTTTACATGATACCTTTCGACACCATCTATTCCGACGCTATAACAAGCGGAGTAACATTGCTTACGAACGATAACGTCTTCGTTTAAGTTCAGTGTGGTACCTACGGCTCAAGTAAATTTCCAAACATTATCACGTTGATTAAGGGGGGTAGGACGTCAAACTGGCCGACTTGGAGCAGGAGAGGCACCACAGGACATTTTAATTTCCACTGTGTATACTTTTACAAATAAATTCATAAAACTTTGTCAGCATGACCGGGAATGGTTCAGGATTCACGCTCATAGCAGTGGAAGTTCAAAAATATAACAAAATATATTTTTTTTTACATGTGAAGTGTCATAATTTTTTCACTTACTATTGGCTGCATTCGTTGCTATAGGTACACTTTTCTTCATAAGTAAGGAAGGTTCTTCGATGAATTTTCCACAACATTCAAACCATACTTACATGTGTATGAAACTCTAGAATTTTCCAAATCTATTAAAAACTGTGCTAAAATTGTGATAATTAACCATAAAATTTGAGTTTTTTTCTAAACATTAAGTTTAAAATGTAACAGCTCATTCATATTTTCATTAATTAAATAAATTCTACAGTTTCATACACCTGTAAGTATGGTTTGTATGCTGTGCAAAATTCATCGAAGAATCTCTCTTACTTGTGAAGAAAAGTGTACCTATAGCAACAAATGCAGCCAATAGTAAATGAAAAAAATGATGAAATTTCACACGTAAAAAAAAAAAATAATTTTGTTATACTTTTGAACTTACATTGCTATGAGTTTGAATCTTGAATCCTTCCTGGTCGTATTGAGAAAGTTTTATGAATTTATTTGTAAAAATATAGACAGTGGAAATCAAAATGTCGTGTGGTGCCTCTCCTGCTTCTAGTCGGCCCGTTTGACGTCCTACCCCCCTTAATGGATCACTTCAGTGGCAACGCGTGCTTCCGAAACGACAAGGGCAAACCAATGAAAAGGCGAGTTATATCACACAGAATACACCGGGTATTGACTTCGAGACATGACGCAACACAGCCCAAGCGGAAATGCGATACTGAAAGCGAGTACACAACTGCGAAATCCTCCCTCGAGGTGCTGCCTATGTTATGGTTTATGGGGCTCCGCCGCCTGTTTTCATTACCGACATGTTTCCTTGGGAACTGCACTCGCATGGCGTAATAGGTTACGCTTCGCAGGCTTAATCGACAGTAGGCGACTCGGCTGCATACAATACCAATTAACTGCAAGCAGAAGTACTACAGACCGAGGACTAAAAAGTGAAACATGGGAGTGGCATTTCCATGTCGAATTTGCCCTTACAAAATCCATCACCTATTCACAACGAATTTAACCCAGCAGATAAAAAAATTTAATCGCGAGATTTCTTCACGGTCTACTGAAGTGGGATCAACTGAAAATAAGACAGCCAAAAGGACCTTGTGAACCTATATAAAAAAATAATTATCCACTAGAATATGTCGACGTGTGAATGATTACCTGCAGCGATCCACTGCTCAGATGCTTCACGTGACGACACTCCCTCTTGCCGACCGCACAAGGTTATCGACAAACCTACGTCGCTGGCATTTGTTGACATATCAAACACAGTAGCCAAGTGGACTTCGAGAACAAACCTTCTGTCCAAGAGAAGTAGTAACTGGAAGCTAGCTGAAGAAGACTGGTTGCCACCACCGTCGTCAGAGCAAGCACTGGATACACGTACTGTGCAGGAGTTTAGGCAGCTGCTTCAACCCTCTCCCTCACGCAAGCATGTTCGTACCTGCTGAGCTATAAACTCAAGGGTCTGCGTAGCCTACCACGCCAAGCACATAAAAGACGCCAGCGCCGCTGCTCCACTTAAATTTACCCCGGGCACTGTACATCTACGCCTGTACTGTGCTATTTACTCTGTAGTGCATGACAGAGGGTACTTCCCATTTTACCACGTATTAGTGTCTCATCCATCAGATTTGCGTATGCAGCGGGGGGATAATGCTTGATTATAGGCCTCAATTAGAGTAATCTTGCTTTTCCGGACCTTAAGGGAGCGACACGCAGGTGTTTCTCAACCCAGAGACTAGTATGATGCAATTCTCCTCAGTAGTCTTTGTTGTGCAACGGGTTGTAACAAAAAATGGTTCAAATGGCTCTGAGCACTATGGGACTTAACTGCTGCGGTCATCAGTCCCCTAGAACTTAGAACTACTTAAACCCAACCAACCTAAGGACATCACACACATATATACCCGAGGCAGGATTCGAACCTGCGACCGTAGCGGTCACGCGGCTCCAGACTATAGCGCCTAGAACCGCACGGCCACTCCGCCTGGCGGTTGTAACAAAACTCCTAGTTTCCTCACCTAATACTCCGAAGTAGGCTTTCGTGGGATAGCAGACGTCTATCTTTGTGAACACTCGTTGTGATATTCCCGAAAGGTCCTATTTTGAATGGGTTTCACACTCCTGAGCAATGTTCAAGGCTGCGTCACACAAGTATTTTGCAAGCAGTCTTCTTTGAAGACTGATTGCAAGTTCACACACAAGCACTAAATTACAACAGACTCTTCTTTTGGAGGTGGACAGCTCTAACGCCAATTAAAAATGGCTGTCCTATTCGAAATACAAAGGTATTCAAAGTGATACGTGCACCGCTTTTAGTTACGCGTTTGTAGTGTATGGAGGAAAGTGTAAAGATTTCGCATCAAAGCAGGAACGCAGTCCACTTTTCCAATCAGACCAGCGACATTGTTAAAGTAAGTTCTACCGTTATCAAACAGACCTCCCAAAAGAGAAATGCTACGAAACATACAACAAAGAACGTATTTTCTATCAAGGATGATGCGTGAATATTATTTTTTTAAAAAAAGGAGACGTTATTAACTTCTTTGTCTTCTATACTTTCATAAAACGAACAAACCAACCATATCCGAGCGGCGTGCGAAATGTATTCATCGTCTTGAAATAAGCTTTATATAGCCCGTCTGAAAAGAGAACGCAGATGCGAGATTTTGGATTTGGCTATAAAATAAAGGCAAGTGCAAGGGAAACTCCAAATAAATCGCACACATACTCATCTTGGCCCATATAATTGAGGCTCATAATGTCTATATTACAAGAGAAGATTCAGCTCTTCAGAGCACTTACACTTGTTGAAAAGCTCACACATACGATGCACCATTTCCGAATTGTTTCTACACTGAGAAAAAAAGGAAAATCACAGAGACAACTCTTACGAATTACAGATCGTGGCAATGTTTACAGCCGTTTTTAAAATGTTCAAATGTGTGTGAAATCTTATGGGACTTAACTGCTAAGGTCATCAGTCCCTAAGCTTACACACTACTTAACCTAAATCATCCTAAGGACAAACACACACACCCATGCCGGAGGGAGGACTCGAACCTCCGCCGGGATCAGCCGCACAGTCCATGACTGCAGCGCCCTAGACCGCTTGGCTAATCCCGCGTGGCATACAGCCGTTTCTGGGAGTAGTACCAGAGGTCCATCGAGCAGTCTTGCTATATCCTCTCTCTTCCTCTACTTACGAACGTTGCATTACACTTATTTGTGTACTCACCAGCGTCTCTTGTGAACAGCCTCAGAGAGCTAAACACATCGTCAGCCAGGATGTTAATGTGTATCGTAAATATTAACGTCCTTCTTACATTTTCCTGATGTACTACGGACGCTATTTATGGCATACTCATGTCAGTCATTCCCTATTAAGAACGACGTTCTGGATCTTTTTCCTAATAAGTCGTCAATACAATCGCATACCAATTTTCTTTATTAGGAGGCAGTGCGGAAATATTAATAAGTCTTTCGGAAGTCAAGAAACTTGGCAAAAAAAACCCGGTTCCACGACCTACAGTCGTCGAGATGTGATCGGACAGAGAAAAACCAAGTTTCACACGGTCGGAGCCTTTGGAAACCACGCTCAATCCTGCAGATGAATAAGTTGTTCTGCCTCTCGAATAGTCTTCGTTTCATAATTCTCCTAAAATTCCCTGTCCGCCGAGTATTATAACCCACGTGTGGCATTTAGGACTATTGTGATGGTGCTTAGAAGCTCCAGATACAGTTCTCGCACACCTATAAAGGAGATACGGACGAACAAGGCTAAAATAAAGGGCTACAGTCGAGAAGGAGCAAATGGTTCAAAATATAATTTCTAAAAACAAGGTTCGATTTTCAGATGAGAATAATCAATTTGTTACATATTGATACTTGATTTATACAATAAGAAAAACGCACCACGTCGAAAATGTACAGCGAAGCAACGACTCGGCGGAGCGGTGGTATGAGAAAATATGTCGCGCACCTGGCGCAGGGAGAGTTATCCATTATAAGAAGATGAACCGTTCCCCTTGCGTATGAAGATACTTCAAGGTAAGGAGAGTCCGTCTGCAGATATCAACGGCATCTGATGCGATTCAGATGAATTGGATATTCACATCTAAAAAGAGGAATCCCTCAAAAATGAAAAACCTATCGGTCCAGGAGGTAAATGAACGCTTTTTCACTTCGGCGGTAAACAGATCTAACAAAATACAATACCAAGTAAGTGTGCACACGAACCATTAACTTTGCTTTCTGCGAATTTTGTGAACTTGTACAAATCTTCAGTCTAGACCAAATATGTTCTGTAGGACAATCTTTACTGCTATCATATTTGGTGCAGGTTCGTAAGAATCTGAAAAAAGATCGTATTTCAGAACCGCCAAAGAGCTGTTGATAACTAATTATTTACTAGAGGTTTTGATCACCTAACAATCTTCAAGTATCATAAAATTACTTGCGACAGCCTGCATGGCAACGCTCTTACTCTGTCATCAAATAAAATGAAACTCATCCTTCGTCATTGCCGACAACAGTTAAGTGCGTGGTGATTATGCAGAATGCACTCCACACAGAAGGGTGAAACCTGATGATGAGAAAGTCTACTAAGAAAAGTTAACTGTGTCGAAGTATTTTACCCTTAAACTAAATAAAGCAATTTACTACTGACGGCAGTGACACTCGATGGTTTTTATTTTATTTGCGTCACAGTAATAATGATGGCATAAAGACTGTCGTAAATAATTTTATGAGACCTAAAGAATGTCTGATGATCGAAATCGTAAGCCGAAAAGATTTATTTATCACTAACACTTGACGTTTCTGAAATACGACATTTTATAAAAAGATTCGTAAAAGTCTGCATGAAATCTTATGTCCATATGTGTACGTATCTCAGTAGTGCAGATTAGTGCATGTTGAATGGAATGTAGTGACTGTAAAGGCAGGTTCTTACATTACAGTAATGCAAACACCAATCTAAACACCGGGTTTCCACCAATAAAAGGGGATAATAAAAACACCAATAAAGAACTTTTAACATCCCTCTTCTTCATCCTTAACAGCCTATCAGAATTAGACAACAGCCACGTCTGCAGGTATACAAGAATCAAAATTTTCTCTTTCAGCAGTAAACAAAAACTCCCTGAAGGAGGTCACTTGCAACAGTGACCGAAACGTCGGTAGTTTTACATATTGACAATGCGGAGAAAACCCAGACAAATTTTATTGGTTGTGACAATGGGCGCAAAGACCTACGTTTATACAGGGTGTTACAAAAAGGTACGGCCAAACTTTCAGGAAATATTCCTCACACACAAAGAAAGAAAATATGTTATGTGGACATGTGTCCGGAAACGCTTACTTTACATGTTAGAGCTCATTTTATTACTTCTCTTCAAATCACATTAATCGTGGAATGGAAACACACAGCAACAGAACGTACCAGCGTGACTTCAAACACTTTGTTACAGGAAATGTTCAAAACGTCCTCCGTTAGCGAGGATACATGTATCCACCCTCCGTCGCATGGAATCCCTGATGCGCTGATGCAGCCCTGGAGAATGGCGTATTGTATCACAGCCATCCACAATACGAGCACGAAGAGTCTCTACATTTGGTACCGGGGTTGCGTAGACAAAAGCTTTCAAATGCCCCCATAAATGAAAGTCAAGAAGGTTGAGGTCAGGAGAGCGTGGAGGCCATGGAATTGGTCCGCCTCTACCAATCCATCGGTCACCGAATCTGTTGTTGAGAAGCGTACGAACACTTCGACTGAAATGTGGAGGAGCTCCATCGTGCATGAACCACATGTTGTGTCGTGCTTGTAAAGGCACATGTTCTAGCAGCACAGGTAGAGTATCCCGTATGAAATCATGATAACGTGCTCCATTGAGCGAAGGTGGAAGAACATGGGGCCCAATCAAGACATCACCAACAATGCCTGCCCAAACGTTCACAGAAAATCTGTGTTGATGACGTGATTGCACAATTGCGTGCGGATTCTCGTCAGCCCACACATGTTGATTGTGAAAACTTACAATTTGATCACGTTGGAATGAAGCCTCATCCGTAAAGAGAACATTTGCACTGAAATGAGGATTGACACATTGTTGGATGAACCATTCGCAGAAGTGTACCCGTGGAGGCCAATCAGCTGCTGATAGTGCCTGCACACGCTGTACATGGTACGGAAACAACTGTTTCTCCCGTAGCACTCTTCATACAGTGACGTGGTCAACGTTACCTTGTACAGCAGCAACTTCTCTGACGCTGACATTAGGGTTATCGTCAACTGCACGAAGAATTGCCTCGTCCATTGCAGGTGTCCTCGTCGTTCTAGGTCTTCCCCAGTCGCGAGTCACAGGCGGGAATGTTCCGTGCTCCCTAAGACGCCGATCAATTGCTTCGAACGTCTTTCTGTCGGGACACCTTCGTTCTAGAAATCTGTCTCGATACAAACGTACCGCGCCACGGCTATTGCCCCGTGCTAATCCATACATCAAATGGGCATCTGCCAACTCCGCATTTTAAACACTGCACTGACTGCAAAACCACGTTCGTGATGAACACTAACCTGTTGATGCTACGTACTGATGTGCTTGATGCTAGTACTGTAGGGCAATGAGTTGCATGTCAACACAAGCACTGAAGTCAACATTACCTTCCTTCAATTGGGCCAACTGGCGGTGAATCGAGGAAGTACAGTACATACTGACGAAACTAAAATGAGCTCTAACATGGAAATTAAGCGTTTCCGGGCACATGTCCACATAACATCTTTTCTTTATTTGTGTGTGAGGAATGTTTCCTGAAAGTTTGGCCGTACCTTTTTGTAACACGCTGTACATAACCATTTCCAGTCAGTGATCGGTTCAATTGGACCAGAGGACTCAGTGCATTCCGTGTAAACACAGCTCACATCACTATGGAGCCACCACCAACATGCATAGTGCCTTGTTGACAGCTTCGGTCCATGGCTTCGTGGGGTCTGCGCCACACTCGAACTCTGCAATCAGGTCATACCAACTGAAATCGGGACTCATCTGACCAACTCACGGTTTTCCAATCGTCTAGGGTCCAATCGATATTATCACGGGCCCAAGAGAGGTGCTGCAGGTGACGTCGTACTGTTAGCTAATGCACTCGCGTCAGTCTTCTGTTAGCATACCGCATTAACGCCGAATTTCACTGCACTGTCCTAAAAGACACGTTCGTCGTATGTCCTTCATTGATTTCTGTTGTTATATCACGAAGTGTTGCTTGTCTATTAGCACTGACTACGCAAGCGCCGCTGCTCTCGGATGTTTAGTGAAGGCCGTCGGACACTGATTGTCCGCCCGCGATACGAGGTAATGCTTGAAAGCTGGTATTCTCGGCACACTCTTGACACTGTGGATATCGGAATATTCAATTCGCTAACGATTTCCGAAATGGTATGTCTCACGCGTCTGGCTCCAACTACCATTCCGCGTTCAAAGTCTGTTAATTCCAGTAATCACGTCGGAAGCCTTTTCACATGAAGCATCTGAGTACAAATGACAGCTCCCCCATTGCATTGCCCTTTCATACCTTGTGTACGCGTTACTACCGCCATCTGTGTGTATGTGCATATCACCTATCCCATGACTGTTGTCACCTCATTGTATATTTTCAAAAGGACAATTACCCCGCCGTCTTTGCTTCCGCAACGCACGTGACGCCCAGTGTTGTCGGCGGGCCACCGCCTGGCTGTCTCCAGCAGTGGCCGTCCCCCTCCTTGTTGACACGTCCCGGCGCTGCAGGCTGCTGCATTTTTAGAAAAGCCCATTAACGCCCACTGCGGCAGCGACCAAGCGCCGCGACGCGGGCCGCCCGCGCGTAGTCGGCTGCCTGGATGACGACAAAACTGCGCCGCCAAGGCACGTGATCCGGCGCCGCGAAGCCACGCTTCGCCACGTCACGTCGCGAGCCCCGCGGGCGACGACGAATATCATCCAAAGTGACGCCACATCTTCTGTTTCGCACACTTTAAGGCCGTCCTTTTCTGATCGGTGACAGTCCGCTGAATTCGTGCCGCTACGGAATGTTTACACTGTTTGCCAACCTCAGCTACGTAACAATATTGTGCACCATAGCAATAACTAGCTACCGTGCAAATAGTGGTGATTACTCTGTGGTGCTATGCGTGGTGCCGTAGTGGTTACTACTACTACTATTATTATTATTTAAAAAAAGCGAATAGGCTGCGTCTCCTCCTTCTTGCGGCTTGCCATCAACTTTGGTGTCATTTTTGCGACACATTAACTTATTACACGGTCTTTTCTTTTATAAGCTACTAACGTTTCCCGACCACTCGTTGTTGTGGCTCAGTCTAGTTATATGGGAAAGAAATAAAACACAAAGCAAACGTTTCTAATGTGTATGGGAACTGGATATACGTCCTAATCCCCTTCCTCTCCCTTGTCTCTGTTCATCTCCTCCTCGTTCCCCCTCTCTGTGTCTATTACTGCCTCTCCTCTTTCGCTGTCTATCTTCTGCTGCTCCCCCTCCCCCCTCACTCTCCATCTACTCCTGCACCCCCCCCCCCCTCCTTCGCGCCGTCCCACAATCTCTCAACCTCTCTGTCCACCTCCTCCACTCTTCTTCCTATGTACATTTCCTTCCACCACTCTGTCCATCTCCTGTTCCCCCTCTCTCTCCTCTATCTGAGATTGTGCATTCTTTACTGTTAATTGTTATTCAGACTCTGTAGTACTATTCTAATTATCAACCCATAGGCCATAAATACAACTTTCCTTTTTGTTAATAATGTTTCATATAATAGCCTATATCCGTCCGAATGTTCGTCCGTAGCGTGTAAAAATCTGTAGTAAATTGGTCAGAACTTTTCGACATTTTTGGTAATAAAATTTAACCTTTATGTACTACAAATTGACTTTTATATTACATATACTGAAAACGGGTATATAAGGCCACACATGTATTCGAATGTAACGTTGTGTCATAATGTAGAAGCACTCGGTGAAAAACTTTCGAAAATTCAAGATTTTGCATACACGAACATTTATATAGATGTAAATGTTCGTTTGTACAAAATCGTAAATATCCGAAAGTTCTCCACCAATTGCTTTGAAATTTTGACCGGACATTGCATTAGAACGTACGTGCGTTTTTATATACGTACTGGAGGAAAGTTGGAAATTTGTGGTAAGGTCTTACAGGACCAAACTGCTGAGGTCATCGGTCCCTAAACCTACACACTACTTAATCTATTTTAAACTAACTTACGCTACGGACAACACACACACCCATGCCCGAGGGAGGACTCGAACCTCAGACGTGGGGAGCCCGTACTGGAGAGAGAGAGAAATAAGGGGGGGGGGGGGGGAGGAAGGGGCAGATAAAAAAAAATCTACATTTACTTTATTATTTATATAAAAATAACCTGGCTGCCCTGAGAGAAAGAGGCGAGGCTTGTCCCAACAGCCAGTGCCCTACGAGCCTATTGCAATCTTTATCTCACAGCTTCCTGCGTGGAAAGGGCTACTTTCAAGTGTGCGATTATTACTGCCCTTTACCGGAGAGCAACCTTCTTGAAGGAGGTCTCTTGCTGCTATTGCTACGACACTCAACCCGGGGAAGATGATCTTTTGTCATCTCTGCAGTTTCATCAGTGAAGGGAAAGAAGCGACATATCACAGTAACGTAGACCCTATGCTGTAATCACAGGTTATATCCCTACGCCTCCAAACAGTTTTCTGGCGAAGCCCATTATACCAGACACAATTATGTAACATATTGATACAAACAGGGAATTTGTCTGACTTGAGGAGTAGGTTATATATCTAAATTTCACCGTTGAAAAAAGTCAACGTAAAGCGCCTTTACCTACGAAGCAAAATAATCAAAATTAATCTGACTCATACTAAAAATCTAGTATTCTTACAAAGTTTCGTCTTTTTTGTCGATTTGCTATGATATTTACATGAACACTTATGATTCCATCATTACGACACGCGCTTATCGTCAAAAATTCCAACAACGGAAAAACTTGTAAAAATTGACCTAATGTCCTTGAAGGTAAAATCGCAATCACTGCATTTAAAGCAGAATTATTATGCGTCTTAATTGGATTAATTTTTTAAAATGGCCGCTTTTGGGTCAACATGAACCATCCTCAGATCTGATTCCTTCGGTTACATGAAATGATTATTACGTGATGTAGCATGTAAAGTTTTCTGACAGTTGGACGGGTTATTCTTGTAACCGATACAATCAGATCCGAGGTTCGAAATGAACCGAAACCGGTCTTTTGAAAAATTAACGCAGTCAAGAGAGATAGTAAACTAGCTTTACAGAAACTTTTATATCGTGCGATGTAAACGCTTACATGATTAGTTCACCTTACCAAGCACTTCCCCCCCATGAACCATGGACCTTGCCGTTGGTGGGGAGGCTTGCGTGCCTCAGCGATACAGATGGCCGTACCGTAGGTGCAACCACAACGGAGGGGTATCTGTTGAGAGGCCAGACAAACATGTGGTTCCTGAAGAGCGGCAGCAGCCTTTTCAGTAGTTGCAGGGGCAACAGTCTGGATGATTGACTGATCTGGCCTTGTAACATTAACCAAAACGGCCTTGCTGTGCTGGTACTGCGAATGGCTGAAAGCAAGGGGAAACTACAGCCGTAATTTTTCCCGAGGACATGCAGCTTTACTGGATGATTAAATGATGATGGCGTCCTCTTGGGTAAAATATTCCGGAGGTGAAATAGTCCCCCATTCGGATCTCCGGGCGGGGACTGCTCAAGAGGACGTCGTTATCAGGAGAAAGAAAACTGGCGTTCTACGGATCGGAGCGTGGAATGTCAGATCCCTTAATCGGGCAGGTAGGTTAGAAAATTTAAAAAGGGAAATGGATAGGTTAAAGTTAGATATAGTGGGAATTAGTGAAGTTCGGTGGCAGGAGGAACAAGACTTTTGGTCAGGTGATTACAGGGTTATAAATACAAAATCAAATAGGGGTAATGCAGGAGTAGGTTTAATAATGAATAAAAAAATAGGAGTGCGGGTTAGCTACTACAAACAGCATAGTGAACGCATTATTGTGGCCAAGATAGACACAAAGCACATGCCTACTACAGTAGTACAAGTTTATATGCCAACTAGCTCTGCAGATGATGAAGAAATTGATGAAATGTATGATGATATAAAAGAAATTATTCAGGTAGTGAAGGGAGACGAAAATTTAATAGTCATGGGTGACTGGAATTCGTCAGTAGGAAAAGGGAGAGAAGGAAACATAGTAGGTGAATATGGATTGCCGGCCGAAGTGGCCGTGCGGTTAAAGGCGCTGCAGTCTGGAACCGCAAGATCGCTACGGTCGCAGGTTCGAATCCTGCCTCGGGCATGGATGTTTGTGATGTCCTTAGGTTAGTTAGGTTTAACTAGTTCTAAGTTCTAGGGGACTAATGACCTCAGCAGTTGAGTCCCATAGTGCTCAGAGCCATTTGAACCATTTTTTGAATATGGATTGGGGGGAAGAAATGAAAGAGGAAGCCGCCTTGTAGAATTTTGCACAGAGCATAACTTAATCATAGCTAACACTTGGTTCAAGAATCATAAAAGAAGGTTGTATACCTGGAAGAATCCTGGAGATAGTAAAAGGTATCAGATAGATTATATAATGGTAAGACAGAGATTTAGGAACCAGGTTTTAAATTGTAAGACATTTCCAGGGGCAGATGTGGATTCTGACCACAATATATTGGTTATGAACTGCAGATTGAAACTGAAGAAACTGCAAAAAGGTGGGAATTTAAGGAGATGGGACCTGGATAAACTAAAAGAACCAGAGGTTGTACAGAGATTCAGGGAGAGCATAAGGGAACAAGTGACAGGAATGGGGGAAAGAAACACAGTAGAAGAAGAATGGGTAGGTCTGAGGGATGAAGTAGTGAAGGCAGCAGAGGATCAAGTAGGTAAAAAGACGAGGGCTAGTAGAAATCCTTGGGTAACAGAAGAAATATTGAATTTAATTGATGAAAGGAGAAAATATAAAAATGCAGTAAATGAAGCAGGCAAAAAGGAATACAAACGTCTCAAAAATGAGATCGACAGGAAGTGCAAAATGGCTAAGCAGGGATGGCTAGAGGACAAATGTAAGGATGTAGAGGCTTGTCTCACTAGAGGTAAGATAGATACTGCCTACAGGAAAATTAAAGAGACCTTTGGAGAGAAGAGAACCACTTGTATGAATATCAAGAGCTCAGATGGCAACCCAGTTCTAAGCAAAGAAGGGAAGGCAGAAAGGTGGAAGGAGTATATAGAGGGTTTATACAAGGGCGATGTACTTGAGGACAATATTATGGAAATGGAAGAGGATGTAGATGAAGATGAAATGGGAGATACGATACTGCGTGAAGAGTTTGACAGAGCACTGAAAGACCTGAGTCGAAACAAGGCTCCGGGAGTAGACAACATTCCATTAGAACTACTGATGGCCTTGGGAGAGCCAGTCATGACAAAACTCTACCATCTGGGGAGCAAGATGTATGAGGCAGGCGAAATACCCACAGACTTCAAGAAGAATATAATAATTCCAATCCCAAAGAAAGCAGGTGTTGACAGATGTGAAAATTACCGAACTATCAGTTTAATAAGTCACAGCTGCAAAATACTAACGCGAATTCTTTACAGACGAATGGAAAAACTAGTAGAAGCGGACCTCGGGGAAGATCAGTTTGGATTCCGTAGAAATGTTGTAACACGTGAGGCAATACTAACCTTACGACTTATCTTAGAAGAAAGATTAAGAAAAGGCAAACCCACGTTTCTAGCATTTGTAGACTTAGAGAAAGCTTTTGACAACGTTAACTGGAATACTCTCTTTCAAATTCTGAAGGTGGCAGGGGTAAAATACAGGGAGCGAAAGGCTATTTACAATTTGTACAGAAACCAGATGGCAGTTATAAGAGTCGAGGGGCATGAAAGGGAAGCAGTGGTTGGGAAAGGAGTGAGACAGGGTTGTAGCCTCTCCCCGATGTTATTCAATCTGTATATTGAGCAAGCAGTAAAGGAAACAAAAGAAAAATTCGGAGTAGGTATTAAAATTCATGGAGAAGAAGTAAAAACTTTGAGGTTTGCCGATGACATTGTAATTCTGTCAGAGACAGCAAAGGACTTGGAAGAGCAGTTGAACGGAATGGACAGTGTCTTGAAAGGAGGATATAAGATGAACATCAACAAAAGCAAAACGAAGATAATGGAATGTAGTCAAATTAAATCGGGTGATGCTGAGGGGATTAGATTAGGTAATGAGACACTTAAAGTGGTAAAGGAGTTTTGCTATTTAGGGAGTACAATAACGGATGATGGTCGATGTAGAGAGGATATAAAATGTAGACTGGCAATGGCAAGGAAATCGTTTCTGAAGAAGGAAATTTGCTAACATCGAGTATAGATTTAATTGTCAGGAAGTCGTTTCTGAAAGTATTTGTATGGAGTGTAGCCATGTATGGAAGTGAAACATGGACGATAACCAGTTTGGACAAGAAGAGAATAGAAGCTTTCGAAACGTGGTGCTACAGAAGAATGCTGAAGATAAGGTGGGTAGATCACGTAACTAATGAGGAGGTATTGAATAGGATTGGGGAGATGAGAAGTTTGTGGCACAACTTGACTAGAAGAAGGGATCGGTTGGTAGGACATGTTTTGAGGCATCAAGGGATCACAAATTTAGTATTGGAGGGCAGCGTGGAGGGTAAAAATCGTAGAGGGAGACCAAGAGATCAATACACTAAGCAGATTCAGAAGGATGTAGGTTGCAGTAGGTACTGGGAGATGAAGAAGCTTGCACAGGATAGAGTAGCATGGAGAGCTGCATCAAACCAGTGTCAGGACTGAAGACCACAACAATAACAACAACCAAGCACTTTCCCTCGCCAGCTTATATGTATAGCTTTGCGCGCAGCGCGCTAGCCTAACCTGAGCAGCGGTTGGTTGGTTGATTCGGCGGAGGGGACCACACAACGAGATCATGTCGGTCCCATCGGATTAGGGGAGGATGGGGAAGGAAGTCGATCGTGCCATTTGAAAGGAACCATCCCGGCATTCGCTGAAGCGATTTTGGGAAATCATGGAAAACCTAAATCAAGATGGCCGGACGCGGGTTTGAAGCGTCGTCCTCCCGAACGCGAGTGCAGTGTGCTAACCACGGCGCCACCTCGCTCGGACCGTGCAGCGGTTTAATGACCGTTGGTCCAGTAAACAGGTCAGTATGCGTGTGGTTTCTACGCGGTTTTGCCGGCCGAAGTGGCCGTGCGGTTAAAGGCGCTGCAGTCTGGAACCGCAAGACCGCTACGGTCGCAGGTTCGAATCCTGCCTCGGGCATGGATGTGTGTGATGTCCTTAGGTTAGTTAGGTTTAACTAGTTCTAAGTTCTAGGGGACTAATGACCTCAGCAGTTGAGTCCCATAGTGCTCAGAGCCATTTCAACCATTTTTCTACGCGGTTTTCTACGCTCGTTTAGGTAAACGGAGGGCTGGTGCCCAGTCTCAGGAGATACGATACATGTTGTTGTTGTTGTGGTCTTCAGTCCTGAGACTGGTTTGATGCAGCTCTCCATGCTACTCTATCCTGTGCAAGCTTTTTCATCTCCCAGTACCTACTGCAACCTACATCCTTCTGAATCTGCTTAGTGTATTCATCTCTTGGTCTCCCTCTACGATTTTTACCCTCCAAGCTGCCCTCCAATACTAAATTGGTGATCCCTTGATGCCTCAGAACATGTCCTACCAACCGATCCCTTCTTCTGGTCAAGTTGTGCCACAAACTTCTCTTCTCCCCAATTCTATTCAATACTTCCTCATTAGTTATGTGATCTACCCATCTAATCTTCAGCATTCTTCTGTAGCACCACATTTCAAAAGCTTCTATTCTCTTCTTGTCCAAACTATTTATCGTCCATGTTTCACTTCCATACATGGCTACACTCCATACGAATACTTTCAGAAATGACTTCCTGACACTTAAATCTATACTCGATGTTAACAAATTTCTCTTCTTCAGAAACGCTTTCCTTGCCATTGCCAGCCTACATTTTATATCCTCTCTACTTCGACCATCATCAGTTATTTTGCTCCCCAAATAGCAGAACTCCTTTACTACTTTAAGTGCCTCATTTCCTAATCTAATTCCCTCAGCATCACCCGACTTAATTAGACTACATTCCATTATCCTTGTTTTGCTTTTGTTGATGTTCATCTTATATCCTCCTTTCAAGACACTGTCCATTCCATTCAATTGCTCTTCCAAGTCCTTTGCTGTCTCTGACAGAATTACAATGTCATCGGCGAACCTCAAAGTTTTTATTTCTTCTCCATGAATTTTAATACCTACTCCGAATTTTTCTTTTGTTTCCTTTACTGCTTGCTCAATATACAGATTGAACAACATCGGGGAGAGGCTACAACCCTGTCTTACTCCCTTCCAAACCACTGCTTCCCTTTCATGTCCCTCGACTCTTATAACTGCCATCTGGTTTCTGTACAAATTGTAAATAGCCTTTCGCTCCCTGTATTTTACCCCTGCCACCTTTAGAATTTGAAAGAGAGTATTCCAGTCAACATTGTCAAAAGCTTTCTCTAAGTCTACAAATGCTAGAAACGTAGGTTTGCCTTTCCTTAATCTTTCTTCTAAGATAAGTCGTAAGGTCAGTATTGCCTCACGTGTTCCAGTGTTTCTACGGAATCCAAACTGATCTTCCCCGAGGTTGGCTTCTACTAGTTTTTCCATTCGTCTGTAAAGAATTCGTGTTAGTATTTTGCAGCTGTGACTTATTAAGCTGATAGTTCGGTAATTTTCACATCTGTCAACACCTGCTTTCTTTGGGATTGGAATTATTATATTCTTCTTGAAGTCTGAGGGTATTTCGCCTGTTTCATACATCTTGCTCACCAGATGGTAGAGTTTTGTCAGGACTGGCTCTCCCACGGCCGTCAGTAGTTCCAATGGAATATTGTCTACTCCAGGGGCCTTGTTTCGACTCAGGTCTTTCAGTGCTCTGTCAAACTCTTCACGCAGCATCATATCTCCCATTTCATCTTCATCTACATCCTCTTCCATTTCCATAATATTGTCCTCAAGTACATCGCCCTTGTATAGACCCTCTATATACTCCTTCCACCTTTCTGCTTTCCCTTCTTTGCTTAGAACTGGGTTTCCATCTGAGCTCTTGATATTCATACAAGTCGTTCTCTTATCTCCAAAGGCCTCTTTAATTTTCCTGTAGGCGGTATCTATCTTACCCCTAGTGAGATAGGCCTCTACATCCTTACATTTGTCCTCTAGCCATCCCTGCTTAGCCATTTTGCACTTCCTGTCGATCTCATTTTTGAGACGTTTGTATTCCTTTTTGCCTGTTTCACTTACTGCATTTTTATATTTTCTCCTTTCATCAATTAAATTCAGTATTTCTTCTGTTACCCAAGGATTTCTACTAGCCCTCGTCTTTTTACCTACTTGATCCTCTGCTGCCTTCACTACTTCATCCCTCAAAGCTACCCATTCTTCTTCTACTGTATTTATTTCCCCCATTCCTGTCAATTGCTCCCTTATGCTCTCCCTGAATCTCTGTACAACCTCTGGTTCTTTTAGTTTATCCAGGTCCCATCTCCTTAAATTCCCACCTTTTTGCAGTTTCTTCAGTTTTAATCTACAGGTCATAACCAATAGATTGTGGTCAGAGTCCACATCTGCCCCTGGAAATGTCTTACAATTTAAAACCTGGTTCCTAAATCGCTGTCTTACCATTATATAATCTATCTGATACCTTTTAGTATCTCCAGGGTTCTTCCATGTATACAACCTTCTTTCATGATTCTTAAACCAAGTGTTAGTTATGATTATGTTGTGCTCTGTGCAAAATTCTACAAGGCGGCTTCCTCTTTCATTTCTGTCCCCCAATCCATATTCACCTACTATGTTTCCTTCTCTCCCTTTTCCTACACTCGAATTCCAGTCACCCATGACTATTAAATTTTCGTCTCCCTTCACAATCTGAATAATTTCTTTTATTTCATCATACATTTCTTCAATTTCTTCGTCATCTGCAGAGCTAGTTGGCATATAAACTTGTACTACTGTAGTAGGTGTGGGCTTCGTATCTATCTTGGCCACAATAATGCGTTCACTATGCTGTTTGTAGTAGCTTACCCGCATTCCTATTTTCCTATTCATTATTAAACCTACTCCTGCATTACCCCTATTTGATTTTGTGTTTATAACCCTGTAGTCACCTGACCAGAAGTCTTGTTCCTCCTGCCACCGAACTTCACTAATTCCCACTATATCTAACTTCAACCTATCCATTTCCCTTTTTAAATTTTCTAACCTACCTGCCCGATTAAGGGATCTGACATTCCACGCTCCGATCCGTAGAACGCCAGTTTTCTTTCTCCTGATAACGACATCCTCTTGAGTAGTCCCCGCCCGGAGATCCGAATGGGGGACTATTTTACCTCCGGAATATTTTACCCAAGAGGACGCCATCATCATGTAATCATACAGTAAAGCTGCATGCCCTCGGGAAAAATTACGGCTGTAGTTTCCCCTTGCTTTCAGCCGTTCGCAGTACCAGCACAGCAAGGCCGTTTTGGTTATTGTTACAAGGCCAGATCAGTCAATCATCCAGACTGTTGCCCTTGCAACTACTGAAAAGGCTGCTGCCCCTCTTCAGGAACCACACGTTTGTCTGGCCTCTCAACAGATACCCCTCCGTTGTGGTTGCACCTACGGTACGGCTATCTGTATCGCTGAGGCACGCAAGCCTCCCCACCAACGGCAAGGTCCATGGTTCATGGGGGGATACGATACATAGACAGTTAAAATACGATAACATAGAGAACAAAGTTTACATGATTCACAAAACAGATAGCGCACACGACTTCCGCCCTTAGGTTTTGACGATTGTGACTACAGAAAGAGCATTTGGTCAAGGAATTAAAATAAAATAAATCTGCGAAATACCGAAAAACAGCGGACCCCATACGACGGGATAAATACTAATAAAGGAGAGAGACGGGATAAATACTAATAAAGGAGAGAGAAGCGATTTTTCTTATTCTCACATGACTCTTTAGTTGGTTGCATGATCTTCATGACCAGATATCTGACGTCGACAGCAGGATAAAAAAGGTCGCCTCTACATTATTTCAGGCATTACAGTCTACAGTGGAGCGCATCCATGTCGCTCACGTATGTTTTATTGAATTCATCTACCTTCCACTAAGTTGTTTTCCCAATTTTTTCTTATATCTTCGCATGCAGGAAAGATATTTACTCGATTAGACTGGCTGTATGTCCCGCTTCTCTCCATTCCGTCTTCAATTACAGTCCGTTCCCTGATATGCATTTTTTTTCCTCTTCTAGTACCTCCCGTCACTCATAATGTCACACCTGCCTGACAAGAAGCCACATTTTTTAATGTTAATTCTAGATAAACCCCAGCAAACAGGAGTGTAATGACTGGTCAAGTGTGTGTCTTCATTCCATGACTGCTGTATGGGACGAAATGTAAATTTTTATATTTAACTGCGCAGATCTGAAGAGTTCTAGGAAATCTTCAACACATAAGGAACCTGAATTGTTACTTAATGGATAAAAGATTAGCTTATCACAAAACTACCGAAAGTCGTGAGATAATAGCATACAATACATAAATTCGCTCAAGTATCTCAGGGAAGAGCAGATAGACGGAATGGACAGTGTCTTGAAAACAAATTACGGGTTTGAACATAACATCAACAAGCATCTCTGGAAGATAGAAATTTGTTATCATCGAATAAAAATTTTGTTGGGAAGTCTTTTCTAAAGATATCTGTCAGAAGTGTAGCCTTGTGATGAATTGAAAAGTAGGCCATTAACAGATGAGACAAGAAGAAAAAAGAAGCTTTTGAAATTTGGTGCTACACGAGAATTCTGAAGATTAGACGGGTGTAGCAGATAACTAATGAGGAGGTACTGAACAGAAATGGACAAAAAATAAATTTATGGTACAATTTGACTGAAAAAGGACATGGTTCATAGCCCATACCACGGAGTATCAATAAATAGTCAGTTTGAAAACTAGAGGGAAGCTTGTGTGGTGGTGGAGTTACGCAGAGATGAAGAGGTTTGCACAGGACACACTACAGTGCTGCTTCAAAGTAGCCTACGCATTCAAGATCATAACAACTCCACATCTAATGTAATATCATACCAACGGTAAAGCGTTAACACTTATTTAAATCAGACTCTGCAACTTGTTTTCTAACAAAATTAAAGTTATTGTCGGGTTAAGGAACAGAAGTTCTATCGCAATTTCACTGTGTCCAGCGAGAAAAATTAGCATCTCGAATGTCATGCCTTTCACCAAATCCAAAGCTGTGAGCGACAACGCCTGTTAACGACAGATATCAGAGGCGACATTTCGTCGTCGACGTCAACATTCAATAAGTGATGCGCGAGTAACGTACCAGTATATTAGCAATATTTAGGGGCGGTGGGATGTGTAAGAGAAGATGCGATGGGTTATTTTTACTGACACTACGCCTCTCTTGAGTATGGAAACACATTAATTGAGCCACAGAACACCAGACTAAATTAACTTGGTACGGTGGTTCAAGACTAGTCCTCAAAAGTTCGGCTACAGTATAGGGCTCATTTTCATGGGAGTACTTGGGGCGTCCAGCTGTTGGGTGAACGCTCTTGCTTCATACGCCATTTACACTGGAAAAGATAGCTGTTTCTAGGAATTTACGAGTTCACGTTGGTGAACTAAATTCATTCGCCATTTTGATGAGTTTTTGATGTATTTCGACATATGGATTGGCTACCCATATAGCTAAGACATAAAACCAATCTAACACATCTGGCAGACAGTTAAACTATCTGTGAATGTACAATACTACCTGTCGATATCGACAAGGCCATGGCGACTATCGAGACGACATGGCTAAATGTATCTGGTCGCGTTTTCCGCCTAAAAGTTGAGTACATGTTGCATAGTATCGACGCACATTAACGAGCTACAGGAACGGAGAACACGACGAAAGTTGGAGTAAATCGTCCCTAGAAATCGAGGTCATGAGCGATGGAGCACTAACTCAACAGTGCAACGACTGAAAAAGGCATCAGCCATGGTCTACTTAAAGATACCATTTCTGACCCTTCCCGAAGCAGCGGGCTGAAGGCGACAGTACACAATGTTAGGTGCGTGTCTCCTGACATTTGGTACATCAGTGTATATGTGCCTCTAGAAAGCTAATTATATATTCCACAAACGTAAGCTCTGCAAATATAAACGCTAAAGATAAGGGGAGATATTAGCAAAGTAACTAATCAAGACCTATTCGGAGACAGGTACGCCAGACGTGCGTCATATAAGATCTCACTAGAATATCGGGCGGCACACAATTGACCATCTCGTGGGTCATGCTACCTAACTGTAAATCAAGTTGGCAGTTGGATATTGGAGAAGTATGCTTTTTAAGCATTAATTATTTTCACTCCTTTTCTTATAAGTGTAAACATAATCCAGAACTACCTAAGCGAGGGATAAAGATAGAGTGGCTGTTTCTCCGGGAACAATGAAATAAATTACCTAATAGCATATTTCAGTTCTGCTTGCTCACACTGCCTGTGTAAGTTGTGGGTAGGGGTATTCTTCCACACATCATTTTCCGCGTACCAGCTTGTAGCGATTTTCATTTTTCCCAGCTTCTTTTAGAGATTTACATTAGAAATTGCGGATGTATTTCTCCCTATGTAGTACATAAATACTACATTTAATCACCTTAAATTAAATTTTGAAAGGGGATGAAACCAATCTCGGCATCGCTTGGAAAGCAGTCGAAGTTGTAAACAAAGACTTCACCAATTCACTCTGTCGTGTACAGAGCCCCATCGCTGCGGAATATCAGAATGTCTAGACGTTGTTTCTCTCTCCCGGTAGGGCGCAGAATTCTTGGCAAACCATGTAGAGCTATGCGAAAAGAGGCAGGGAACGGCGATCGGCCTCGTTTGCAGAGACTTGAATCCCTGCCAACGAGGACACGGATCGAGCGCAATATACTTCTAGCTCGACAACGATAACAGGTAGAAAAAAGAAAGAAGAAAACGAACTGGACAATCAAGTTCTCCGACAGAGGGCGATGCAGAAGCTCCTCATTTATTTGTGAATCACTTCAGTACTGCAGCAGAAGTTATATATGGCTAACAGTCAAGCTCCGATTTTTTCTTAAATGAAAGTCGTACATGCGAGAGGGGCTGGGGTTCGTGACTTCACATATATGCCAAAAGAGAATTATTGAAGTTGATGTGAACAAGTTACTGATAGCCTTGAGAGAGCCAACCATGACAAAACTCTTTTATCTGGTGTGTAAATGCATGAGACAGGCCAAATACCCCCAGACTTCAAGAAGAATGTAACAATTCAAATTCCAAAGAAAGCTGTTGCTGACAGGTGTGAATATTACCGAACTATCAGTTTAATAAGTCGTGTTTGCAAAATACTACCACGAATTCTATACAGAAGAACAGAAAAGCTGGTAGAAGCTGACCTTGGGGAAGATCAGTTTGGATTTCCGAGAAATGCAGGAACACGCGAGGCAGTACTGACTATCACTTATCTTAGAACATAGGTTAAGGAAAGGCAAACCTACGTTTATAGTATTTGTAGACTTAGACCAAGGTTTTGACAAAGTTGACTAGGATACACGCTTTGAAAGTGTGAAGGTAGCAATGGTAAAACACAGGGAGTGAAAGGTTATTCACAACTTATATGGAAACCGTACGACAGTTATAAGAGTCCTAGGGCATGAAAAGAAAGCAGTGGTTGAAAAGGGATTGAGACAGGGTTGTATCCTAACCCCTATGTCATCCAGTCCCTGCAATGAGCAAGCAATAAAGGAAGCCAAAGAAAAATTTAAAGTTGAAATTGCAGTTCAGGGAGAAGAAATAAAAATCTTGAGGTTTGCCCGTGGCACTGTCTGTCAGAGACAGCAGAGGTCTTGGAAGAGCAGTTGAACGCAATGGGCAGCGTCTTGAAAGGAGGATATATCATGAATACAAACAGCAGCAAAACAAAGAATATGGAATACAGTCGATTTAAATCAGGTTATGCTGAGGGAATTAGTTTAGGAAACGAGACATTTGAAGTAGTAGATGAATTTTGCTATCTTGGCAGAGAAACAACTGATGATGGGCGAAATAGAAAGGATATAAATTTTAGACTGGCATAGCTAGTAAAGCATTTCTGAGGAGGAGATATTTGTTAACATCGAATATAGACTAAAGAATTAGGAATTCTTTCCTGAAGGTATGTGTTTGGAATGTAGCTATGTATGGAAGTTAAACAAGAACAATAAACAGTTTAGACAAGAAGAGAATAGAAGCTTTTGAAATGTGGTGCTACAGAAGAATGCTGAAGATTAGATGGGTAGATTACGTAACTAATGAGAGGTACTGAACAGAATTGGGGAGACAAGAAATTTGAGCCACAGCTTGACTAAAAGGAATAATTTAGAATTGATTCACAGTAAAGATCCATTTTATGGAGAACTAAATTTGTTTCTGCCGCAACTACTTCATATTTCATTGCTTTTACACACCTTTCGTCCTCACCGCACTTTAGAAACACGCATTTCCTGCCGCGTTCAAATAGAATCGTGATCACCGACTGCAAATTGATTTCAAAATGGTTCAAATGGCTCTGAGCACTATGGGACTTAACATCTATGGTCATCAGTCCCCTAGAACTTAGAACTAACTAACCTAAGGACATCACACAACACCCAGTCATCACGAGGCAGAGAAAATCCCTGAACCCGCCGGGAATCGAACCCGGGAACCCGGGCGCGGGAAGCGAGAACGCTACCGCACGACCACGAGCTGCGGACAAAATTGATTTCCTACACTCTCTCAGGCTTTATACCAAGTGACGAGAGTTTTCTGGTTGTTTGTAAAACTAACTACAATCACAGCGGTTCACGACGTACAGAAGTGGTGGTGATCCGCGCCTACCGATGACGCAGATGACAAATGAAACGTTTACAAACAAGAGCCTACTTCCTAGTATTATGTAACAGCGTATCACATGATTCTTGATGCAGGACGCTGTAGAAGTTGGCACAGTGTTGGAGAGTGCAGGTAGCGTGTTTGCTTCAGGAATAACACACACCCCACACGTGAATCGGGAGAAGTCAAAATTTGGAAATTCGTGGTAAGTTCCTATGGGACCAAACTGCTGAGGCCATCGGTCCCTATGTTTACACATTACTTAATCAAACTTAAACTAACTTACGCTAAGGATAACACACATACCTATGCCCAAGGGAGGACTCGAACCTCCGACGGGGGGAGGGAAGGGGGGGGGGGGGGTGCCGCGCGAACTGTGGCAAGGCGCCCGAGACCGCGTGGCTACCCCGCGCGGCAGGAGAAGTCATTAGGGAGTTCTGTAGATTGATAAAACGAACTTTGTTGTTAATTAGTTTGCAATTGTATATTGATCTGCCTTATTTACTGAGGTCAATGAGTTGGGCTATAGACCAAAGAACCGGCAAAAGTGAAAATGAATAAAGACTGCCTGAAACAAACATTACAATTTTACATATTTAAGTTTTTGCCTGGAAGTTCAAATGCAGCTTTAGTACTACATCCATAATGTCTAAACTACCTTAGACACTATAGAGCGGTTGGTCAAACATATGGAAGCAACGTGCGAAATGCATGCTTGAACCTAAATGGAGATGCTAGCCTGCACGTTGCGCTGTTGTATTTGACCACGAACGGCACCTGTGCGATGTCTTCAAGATGTTGCAAGTGTCAGTCGTGGTCAGAACAGTGTTCTTTGTAACTGAGGGTGCATTGTGTCGGAGATAAGCGAACTGAAACGTGGACAAATTGGTGGTGCACGTATGGTGGATAATTCCGTAATCAAGGTAGCCCAAATGTTTTGGTATTTCATTAGACACTGTGTCGTACACATGGAAAGCGGGAAAATCATCATGCGCTAAGTCACGTGCCGGATGATCATTGAAGCAGACTGTGACAAAAAAATAAAAAGTAAGGGGACGACAACAGCAAAAGTCACTGCAGAACTGAATGTCGCACTCGCAAACCCTGTGGGCACCAAAAGAACACGAAGGCAGTTCCTGAAGCAGGGAACTGCAGAGCGAGCTGGAATTTCAAAACCACACGTCAGTGATGCAAATGCCCTTAGCAGGAAAACCTGATGCCGCAGCCAGAAAATCTGGAATACGGAGCAATGGGAGAATGTCATTTGGTCGGGTGAGTCTTGTTTTACATTGTTTCCAATTACGAGTACTGGACGAGCTTATGCCCCAAGAGTGAAACACAGAGGGGGTTCGGTGATAATTGGGCCAGTCATGTCGTGGTATTCCAAAGATCCCATGATTTCTCTGCAAGGTCGCATTACAGACAGGGATTATGCGACCGTTTTGGTTGATCAGGACCGACCGATGCGACAATGCTTGCTCCCCTATGGTGATGATGTGTCTCAAGACGACAGGGTCCCTGTCCACACTGCTCGCACCATCCAGGACAGGTTTTGTGAGCGCGAGGATGAAGCGTTGCATCTCCCCTGGCCAGCACAGCCACCAAACTTCAATATTATCGAGCCTTTGTGGTCTACTTTGGAGAGAAGTGTGTGTGTGATCGTTATCCACCTCCGTCATCGTTACCTAAACTCGCCACTAAAACGGTGTATAGGACCGGGTCTCGAACCAGAACTTCATCTGTAAAGTTATAAGTTGCAAAAAACAGCGAAGCTGACGGAGCATTTCCGACGACGATTCGACAGAGGAAATTGATAGCAAAACACACGAAGTAACAAGCTATAACCTCGAGTAACACTCGCCTTTCCCAGTGCCGACAGTTTCGAATAGCTGTACCTGTTAATAAAAGAAGTTCGTATGACATTTTATATTCGGAGTAGTATATCTCTTTTAATGCATCCCGTCATACCAAAAAGTTTCGAGACTGTATTAATAAAAACAAAGATAAATATTAAGATCGTGTTTCTAATGCTTAAAGTGTTTTACATAGCCCGTCCCCATCCCTCCCTCTGAGTACAACGCATACACCGTTCAAACAACCTCGTAAAACTGTCAGAAAAGTCCTCCTTTGGGATATTCTTCAACTGGCTCGTCCATGATGATTTTCTCCGGAAAGCCATTGTCCCCGTTTTGCATTTCAATCAAGTCTTTTTTGTTCGGAAGTCAAAGTGTGCGTCACAAACTTTGGGGACATTTTTCTCTTTTCCAAAACATTCTGGAGAAAGTATTGAACACTTGATTTAAAGATGTTTTTCCATTGCGACTTGTGACACAACACCGTTGACAAACTACGGTCGCACGTTCACTCCTTAAAAAAAAACAAAAAAAAACTGTATGCTCGCAACCATCTGGTCGAATACACAACTCTTGTTTACAGCTGTTAGTTCATGCTGCCACTACTGCGTACACGTCGCTTATACGCCAGGAATAAAATAAGAGTTGGAACTTCTTGGACGGACGGTGTATGTTTGTGTCTTTAAACATTCTGTATTTATTCCGAAAAATGAACTCGTATGTTGTTTTCAGTGATATTCGTGTAGACACAATGCAGCATTTGGCTACTGCTTTGTTCTCTTACACAGTTCTAATGTGACACATGCGCAGAATACAGGAAAACAATCTAGCGTGTTGTTGTTGTTCAGTTCCATCGTACACTTGTGCACATTATTTATGGATGGCAATGTTAGTAAAAGTAGGATCTATCTGCAGTCAGTATTTCTTCCATCTCACATACTTAACGATGCACCACAACGCATACGTGTTACCTTCGCGCGGCGACGTCCTAGAGGTTATCCCTAACAACGCTACTTTCATCAGATTTATGGTAATTTCTGACATAGCACGGTTAAGGCGACTTGCAACATCTTTTACACAAATGACTGAAATACTGAACGTTTGCTAACAAAGAAGTCAGCACATCTGTAAAACAATTTGCTGTTAATCTGTTCCAATGCATCATCGAACTGCAGTGTGTTCCAGATGCATCGTAAATCTTGGATGAGAGTATCGGATTCTATATCGCGAAAAGAGCTCAAAAAAATGAAAATGTAATCACAGTTGGATATCGCAGTGCAGCACAACATCCTGATTTGACCGCAGGTACTCCTGCATTTTGCGAGCTGACAGTAAGGTTGATGTATGCGGTGCGCATTGACCACGAAAGTACCACAATTATCCCTTCCGTTGGCTCGCTTTCAATCAAGCAGATGCCGCGTATCACTCCACAGCAAAATTTTCAGTAGCTGGATGTTCGTAAATAATGGAGTTCACATTAAGAAGCGAACAGGGAATGTCGTTCTTCAGAAGAAAAGCACTTCTAGAGCAGCGTTGCATGTCTGTGTCGACAGCCAACTTCTTCAGATCATAACGGTGAAGATATTTCCACTTGCACGTTCATTGCTAAATACGAAACAAACGATACGTACAATGTTATTAACTTCTTCGGCCCCTCCTTGTTTTCTTACGTCAACCGTGGATGACATTCCTTGGATGGGTAGCATACGCGGGTAGAGTTTTAAGAGCAAAAATAAACTGTTAGCGGTGCTGGTGACGTAATCTTAACTCACTGTAAAGCTGCACATGGATACGCCGCAAAACCACACGTCCACTGCCCGCTCAAGTTGTTGCCCTTGATGTCGCAGTTTCCACGCAAACAGATTATGCAACTAGTCAAAGCAGGAATTGAGCTGAGCCAAAAATAAGATGTGAAAGGCAGACAACAGGCTACACGTTACCAAACAGTTCGGGAATACACCAGAAAACCACGAAAAAGACACGAAAGACTGAACAGAAGACTGCATATGTTGGTTAGGAATTTAGGCTGCCAGTAACATTTGTCTTATCGAAAGAAACCAACGAATAAAATGTGACATGTCGGTGTTGGACGAAAACACGCGAAACTGCTCAGTGACACAATAAACTGTTTAAACCATGCGGAAGCAATGAGGCAAAGTCATTCTTGGAACCACCTTCCAAAACTAGCCTCTAAAAGCTTTTCATTTTGGTAACTGATAATTTTGGTATATGAGTTAGACTGGAAAAATCAGACGACAGTTAGTAATGTCTTACAAAAATAAATTACAAGTTTGATCAAATAATACTACATGACAATAATAAAAAAAAATGTTTTGCTTAAGGACCACTGTATGAACATTCGTTCTTCCTTTTTTTCGCTATAAAATATTTTAGGGTTTCATCGAAGTCTATATTCTGTAACACATTGCTTTCAGAGAACCTAATGAGAAGCAAGTTCAGTCGTTCGTGCAACACAGAAGGTCTACAATTCTACAAACCTTTGGTTTCGAAAAACATCGCTCACCTGTAGCGTTTGTGACAATTTCTTTTATTTCGCAGTAAGCCTTTACTGGGAACTCAACGAGGAATCAAAATCGGAGACTTCATACCACGAGAAAGTATTGTATATGGCTTATCGAGTATTGGGAAGTTATAATCTTCAACTTGTTTCTTTTACGAAGCACTGCTTCTTCGACATTATCATCATCGTGATATTTTATACTCATATGGACAAAACTAATTCCCAGAACATATCGAATTTCTTCATTTGCCACTTTCTCGTAGTGATCGAACGCTGTGATGTTAAAAAAGACAAGTAGCGATTTCAGAAGTCCTCTGGCCGTTCGAAGCTCTACTGTAATGTTTTACGAGGATTTGTTGGTATTCTCTATCTGTTCTACGACTACAGTCCAGAAGCCTGTCATAATGACTTTTTTCACGTGTTAGGCACCAAAAATTTGCACTCTTGAACAGTTCAGGCTTCTTATTGCTATTATCAGCAGGTTTTCTCTGGTAATACGAGTCTGTTGTGTTTTGAACACTCATGGACATCCACTTCATGCTGCTTTCTTCCTTTCTGGCTCATAGAAATACCAAATAAGTATCATATCGCAAATATACAAGAAAGTAGGGGAAAGTTATTAACTACCATAAAACATGAGAATTAAAGCTTCCTTTATGAAACGAGAATGTCGGGCATTCCCGAGAAGTATGAGTATGGCCTACAGAAAACATGTTATACATTAATGTTTCGAGACATAAGTCATACATTTCTGATGACAAACGACTGCGCACTTGCTCTTGCTTTGATAGAACTTAACACTTTCCGATAAAACCTAACACTTCCGTGCTTCAGGCGCGAGCGACTTTCTGGTCAAAATCGACTGCCCAAAGTGCGTGCACCTTTTGTGCCTGCGTGTAAATCAGCAACCAAACACGATGCGAGTGTGTCTATGATGTCAATGATTATAGATTGTGCCGAATGTGGAGTTCTAAATTTCTGAGTGTCCTGCATATATACTGCGCAGAAACGGGGCACTATGGTGGCGTCTGCTAACAGCGGAAGTTAACCTATTCTGACCAAGCTCAATAGTTTGGACAAGAAGAGAATAGAAGCTTTCAAGATGTGGTGCTACAGAAGAATGCTGAAGATTAGGTAGGTAGATCACATAACTAATGAGGAGGTATTGAATAGAATGGGGGAGAAGAGGAATTTGTTGCACAACTTGACTAGAAGAAGGGATCGGTTGGTAGGACATGTTATGAGGCATCAAGGGATCACAAATTTAGCATTGGAGGGCAGCGTGGAGGGTAAAAATCGTAGAGGAAGATCAAGAGATGAATACACTAAGCAGATTCAGAAGGATGTAGGTTGCAGTAAGTACTGGGAGATGAAGAAGCTTGCACAGGATAGAGTAGCATGGAGAGCTGCATCAAACCAGTCTCAGGACTGAAGACCACAACCACAACAACAACAACTGCACAGCAAGCAGCTCTCACAACACACGCAATTTTGGCGCTGATGTGTAAACGAAACTGACGGAAAATGACCGCTCGAAAGAGACGATACTCAGTACAGGAGCAAAACGCCATGGGCGCTGCCGTAGACTCACTCGTATCGAGCCGCACGGAGTGGCCGTGCGGTTAGACGCGCCATGTCACTAATACTGCGGCCTCTCCCGCCGGAGGTTCGAGTCCTCCCTCAGGCATGGGTTTGAGTGTTATCCTTAGCGATAAGTTAGTTGAAGTCGTGTGTAAGTCTAGGGACCGATGACCTCAGCCGTTTGGTCCCTTAGGGATTCACACACATTTGAACTTGTATCGAGTAGTCAACTGAGGCCAGGAATCTACCGTGTAAAAGGGGTTTTATAGGGCTGATTGTGGGGTGGGCGCCATGTAGGCCGTCACAGCATCCACAAGCGGCAGGTTTACAATGGTCCTTCTGGTAACACCGCGTGAGATGGAGGGGGGGGGAGGAGGAGGAGGGGGAGGAGGCGGAGGAGGGGGAGGAGAAGGAGGAGGAGGGGTTCGCGCTCGATCGTATTTCGTTGGCCTGGCCTATGCCAGTATTGTTACTGTTGTGTCAAAGTATGGTTTCAAGCACAGCTCTATAACGTGCATGACTATTCACCTCGGTATAACTACTGCAATGTACATCCACTTGAACCTGATTACTGCAGTCAAAAATGTTGGTCTGCCTCTACAGTGTTCAATTTTTATCCCCCTCTCCCCCATCTCTCTCTCTCTCTCTCTCTCTCTCTCTCTCTCTCTCTCTCCCCCCTCCCCCCCCCCCCCCCACCCTCCCACTGTTACCCCTGATGCTTCACCGCTGTGTAAAAGGTTAAGGTGGTATAGCCAAGGGCGAAAAGAGCAGCTTTTTCCAACGAACTTTTTACTTAAAGTGCTAAATTATTATAATTAATCACATTTTTGTGCCAGTGAATGGGGGTTCTTAATGGTTTAGAGCCCAAGGGTAGTGTAGAACACACCTGCACATTCCTGTTTTATGAAGGCCAATAATCACTATTAGTTCCTGACGGTAACCAAGATAAATCTCAGTAGCAAAATGAAGAATTACAATCAAAATATGGAAAATACCAACTATCAGAACCTGTTTCTCTTTACATTATCTTACAGAAAAATAAGAGATAATTAATAACAATAATAATTTTCTTTTGGGTGGGCACCACAGCCTCGTTAAGTCTGATAAATGATATCATTCTACTTTATTCAGCACTACTATTACCAGGCATGCGCCATTTTCAACTGCAAACGTAGTAATTATCACAGACGTGGGTACGTCGTCATACAAAACTAGCATGCCATGAGTAACTACGCACAGCACTGTCGTCAAAGTGCAGGATCTAAAATATAAACTGCATGCGATGATAGTGGTTGCAGCTATGCATCACGAGGTTTATCTGCTTGTTATCTGTCCTCTTTGTTGCTATTATCTAAGGGTGTTTCCGTAAGAGCGTGCAAAAATGTAACAGGTCATAGAGAATGCTCCACTGAACAATTTGAGTTAGTAAACTTGTCTACCACTTTGTCTTCCAGCTTATTTACAACTAACATGCGTACAAGTTTACGTGTACTATGCTGTTTATTTACGTGACATTCTTTATTCCCCGCAAGGAAACAAGGAGGACGAGTCTGATTACTAGGAAGTAATGATGCAGGTCTTGTTTATCTTATTTGTCCATAAGTTGGCTCTGTTGTAACGTATTTACATTGTTCCGCGACAGAACGCACTACGAATCAACGAATGATCCATTCATTACCCAGCGCTATTCAGAGACATACAGCACAATACGATGGAACTGCACCGGTACAGTTTCGCAGACCTCACTGACACGCATCTTGCACATGGGGAAGAACATTGCAATGTTCTCTATGCTGAAAGGCTGTACAGGGAACGATTTCCTAACAGGCAGCGTCCGTGGTTCAAATGACTCTGAGCACTTTGGGACTTAAGGTCTGAGGTCATCAGTCCCCTAGACTAAGAACTACTTAAAACCTAACTAACCTAAGGACATCATATATACATCCATGCCCGAGGCAGGATTCGAACCTGCGAACGTAGCAGCAGCGCGGTTCCGGACTGAAGCGCCTAAAACCGCTTGGCCACAACAGCCGGCGCAGCGTCCGTCACGACGAGCGTTTATTTCTCTCAATAATTGTGTCAATGATGGTATTTGCAGTTAACTGTAGCTAATGTCAATAAAGTACACAGCAATATGGTTTTATTCCTATTATCTCCTTAAGCTGGTTTCTCCGACCCCAGGTTCCCTACCTCAGATTGTTCAGTGGAGCATCCTCTATGTCTTGTTAAATTTTTGCACGCATTTACGGAAACACATTTAACAACGGTGTGGCCGTGTGTCGTGCGGTGGATTGGATTCAGAGGTACAATATTCATGTCATTTGAGAGGATTAGTCTCCTCAGATTGTCTCCTACAAAGATCTCATATTATGGGACTAGCGAGACAAGGTTGCCTGTAAGGATGATAAAGCACGGATTTTTCCGTAGTTTATAGATTACGCCTATTCAACATTTCTCACTGGATACATTCATTCTGAGAAACAGGAACTCTAATTCTCTTTCATTATCTGCGTGCGATGTACCTGATATCTTCGATTTTAGATCAGAGCGAACATGCACATCCCCACAGTCCCCACGAAGAGTCGCACGACATCCCTTGTAAGTACCAACGGCAGAACCGAAAACTACACAGTTTTCGATTACAAAGACTTTTCTCGTTGTTCTCGAGAACTGACCTCGGTTGTCAGCTTTCAGTTCTTACTTCCAAGTTCTCGGTTTTAGTTCTCGCTTCCTAGTTGGCTCTTTTCAGTTCTCGCTACGTTTTCGCTTCCTTTGGCCGAAACGAGACGCGAGTTTTCGGTTTCATATTTGCACTTGTTTTCATTTTGTGCCTGCTGCCTTCTATTATAGAACTTCGGGCAACGTCATTGACTTCTTCATTTATTAAACAAATTAGATGGTTGAAATGAAATATGTAAAAAAAACATGTAATATATTCGCAACAAAAAATACATACAATTACTAAACGAAATGTTGAATTTTCTCGCGTCTGTGATCTAAAGGCAGCGTCAGCGACTAGTGTAGTGGAGGTCCTGCACTGATATGATGGACTTGGGTTTCAATATGTGACGTCGCTGGACACTCCTTTTTATGGATCGGATTGCTTGTATGAACCGCCAGATTTCAAAATCTAATTCTAATGGAAATAATGTGTAACACGTGACGTATAATTTAGTAACAATGAGCAGATTCAAATGAATTTTCTGATTATTTATAGAAGGCTTGAAGACAGATTAACCAAACTCTTGGTGGTGGTGGTGGTGGTGGTGGTGGTGGCTGCAGCGGCGGCATTAGGTATAGGGTTACATGTATCGGAAACGACTGATATTAGTGTCAACTCCATAATTTTCAGTGTTACTGAACCGACTGCCAAAATACCTCAGTTAAGTCGAATACAACATTCTGAAAACATTTAGAAACGGACTCTTTAGGAATCTTCTAACAGGAACTGTTCTGAGTCATCAATCATCTTCGTTTACATACGTATACAAAAATGGGTGAACGTAATCTTTATTATCTAGAAACAACTTCCATCCAAATTCCTCATGTATTGTCTTCAACTTGTGTAGGGAATACCTGAGGCGCTACCTTCAATTCATCAAGTGAGAGTGAGAATAAAATGATAGCCGCAATTTGCTGCATTTAACTGGCAGTGCATTTCACAATTTTGACGGTGAAACTGCCGTAATCGCAGTACAAAAAAATAATTTTGAACGTGAACACTGCACTTGGATGGTTTACATCCTTATTTATGGTGCGTAACTAAGCGAGAGGATTATTATTTTTAAAAAGGGAGCGGGGTTAATACATCTGTTCACGTTCTCGGTTCTCGGATATGTTTGATTCTTTTTGTTTCTGGAGAACAAAGAGATCGATTCCTTGAAGTTCTTGTTTCAGTCCACCTCTGCTCCGAGAACTGAATAACAGGTAGAAACGGTTTTGCTGCACGTTCGCGTGAGGGGCGTGCAGCTCACACGTTTGTTCATTTGCAGTCGCCTGGAGGTTGACCAGGGCTACCCCATAGATACGGATGCGTTACAGAGCCCTCGGCTACCCTGCGCGGCTTGCAAACATTAAAAATCACTTGAACGTTCAGGAAATTCGCCACGTTGTCGTCTACAAATGAGTGCAAACAGCACCTCAACGCAGGGTATTTCCGTAAGAGGGTGCAAAAATTTATCAGGACATAGAGCATGCTCCACTGAACAACATAAGGTAGGGAACCCGGGGTCGGAGAAGCCGGCTTAAGAACATAACAGTAATAAAATCACATTATTGTGTATTTTTTATATACATTAGTTACAGTTAACTGCAAATACCATCATTGACACAATGAACGTACCATTTGTAGTGTACCTTACAAAATGTGCTGTAACTGACGGCCACCAACCTCAATGTAAGCATGACATCGCTGAACAAGATTCTGATGTACCCTGAAAAATATCCCTAGTGTGTTTCGAATCACATCACTTGCAGCTACAATTCTGGCATCTCCGTGTCCACTGGGGTCTCGTACGCAAGTGCCTTCAGATATCCCCATAAGAAACAATCAGGGTGACCTTGCAGGCCATGGAATAGGACCTCCCCTTCCATTCCATTCCAGCGACCAGGAAATAGAGCACTTGGGTGTTTGCGGACATCAACACTGAAGTGAGGCGGTGCACCGTCGTGTTGTATCCACGTCCTCTCACGAACAGCCAAGGGGACAATGTAAATACAATATGACAGGGTCACGTTATGGACAAGTAAAGTAAACAAAACCTGCATCATGACTTCCCAGTAATCAGACTCGTCCCCTCTGTTTCCTGGCAGGAAATAAAAGAATGTACATGTACTTGTAAATTAACAGCACACTACGTGTAAACTTACACGTATGTTCGTTGTAAATAAGCTAGAAAACAGTAATGTTAGACAACGCGGTAGACCACAAATTCTTCAGTGGAGCATTCTCTACGTCCTGTCATATTTCTGCGCGCTCTTACGGAAACACCCTGTTTATTTACTCGATTCGGGGTGTCCTTTCTTAGCCGCACGGAGTGGCCGCGCGGTTAGAGGCGCCATGTCACAGTTTGTTCTTAGCATAAATTAGTTTAATTAGTGTGTAAGTCTAAGGACCGATGACCTCAGCAGTTTGGTTCAAATGTGTCTGAGCACTATGGGACTCAACTCAACATCTGAGGTCATCAGTCCCCTAGAACTTACAAGGGGAGACCGCCAATTGAGAAATTCAGATTCGATTCATACTGCGCATAATAAAAGCTCATGGCCAGAGGTGTAATGTGGCAAAGCACCAAGATGCACTTCTCAGCCGTTGTCGAGAAAATCGACAGTTAAAAGAAACCGTTGCCGTGAAATACTCTCTACGACTAATAATTATTCACAGCGTCGTGGCGCAGCGGTAAGCGCTCGGATTTGTAATCCGAAGGTCGCCGGATCGAATGTCGCACCATGCAACTTTTTTTTCTAGTATTTGTTTTTTGTAATTCAAATGTGTACACACACACACACACACACACACACACACACACACACACACACACACACATATATATATATATATATATATATATATGTCAGTTGCAACAATTATGCATATAATAAGTTGTTGAAAGTCGTTTGTCGTGGAAAAACTGGCGACTTCGAACATCATTATGTTTTCCGCAAACAAAGTTGTATTTCACAAATATTATTAATTGTCTTCATAATGTTAACCACGCACAGTTAACGGAAGATCGAATGTCGCACCATGCAACTTTTTTTTTTAGTATTTGTTTTTTGTAATTCAAATGTGTACACATATATATATATATATATATATATATATATATATATATATATGTCAGTTGCAACAATTATGCATATAATAAGTTGTTGAAAGTCGTTTGTCGTGGAAAAACTGGCGACTTCGAACATCATTATGTTTTCCGCAAACAAAGTTGTATTTCACAAATATTATTAATTGTCTTCATAATGTTAACCACGCACAGTTAACGGAAGACGTAGAAACGGTATTCCGAAACGAATACGTATAGCGTAAGTCAAACGTTCGAATTAGAGTAGAGACCCCACGAACACAAATTCGCTGTGGCAGGTATGAAATATAAACTCCGTTACTCGCTCGTTACACTTGAAGGACAGATGTTGAATGGGCCGAAACGAGCCGCCGCATAACAGCGTAGTTGCCTGCTAACTTCGAAAGAAGGTAGATGCGGTCCCTAGCGCAGCTTATAACATCGTCGAAAATCAGTGCGGACGGGAGAGCTTTGGTACACCGTGTTAAAAAGCGGAAAAATAGAGGCGGTACAATTGGAGAGCGATCCGTCTTCATCAACATGCATAAGCAATTCATATATATATTACAAAAAACTAATAATAAAAAAATTGCATGGCGCGAGATTCGATCCGGCGACCTTCGGATTACGAACCCGAGCGCTTACCGCTGCGCCACGACACTGTAGATAACTATTAATCGTAGAGAGTATTTCACCGCAACGGTTTCTTTTAACTGTCGATTTTCTCGATAACGGATGAGAAGTGCATCTTGGTGCTTTGCCACATTACACCTCTGGCCATGAGCTTTTATTATGCGCAGTACGAATGGAATCTGAATTTCACAATTGGCGGCCTCCCCTTGTTAGAACTACTTAAACCTAACTAACCTAAGGACATCACACACATCCATGCCCGAGGCAGGATTCGAACCTGCGACCGTAGCAGTCACGCGGTTCCGGACTGAAGTGCCTAGAACCGCACGGTCACCGCGGCCGGCAGCAGTTTGGTCCCTTAGGAATTCACACACCTTTGGCCATTTGATTTAGCTCCTTCGCCCTACAGTTGAACTATGTTCCGAAAACCGACATTAGGGATTACTCTTCCTATGCTGTTAAGGTTCTTCCGAACAATTCTGTTCCTAAAGCCAGCGGAAATATTAGTGTACAAGAACACCAAACTTATCGATTAGTCAGTATAGTTATGTTCTATGTATACGACATACAGAAACATGTCTTGGGGTCCACCGAAATTTTTTTGTTGACTGACAGCTTTCATCGCCTCTCATTAAAAAAAAAAAATTAAAAAATAAAAAATAAATAAATTCTCACAAGAATACACCAAAGCGCAAGATTCATAATATTCACATGTTGCCAAAAAATGCCGCACAGTGTCTAAAAAACATGCGTTGGCGTATTTATCTCGTGTGATGCAATGTTAGGCGCTAGCCACAAATCTCGGCTTCAACAGACCGTGGAGGCGTTCGGATAGAACTTCCAAGGGCACATTTTTCGTCAAAGGCTCCACTATCACCACAAAGCTTCGTAGCCTTCCCTCGACTATTTGCGCATTTGCACTGCGACTGATTTAAATGTGGAGACTAAACCAACAGATAGCAGGCTGCAGAAAATGTGGGCATTTTGTTTACCGTAACACGCCCATACAAATTATTAAGTTTTTCAAATGCATGGTGGCCCCTGAAAATCAGCTTAAGTACGAAACTGCTTACGTAATACATCATAAATGAAATGAAATTACTTGATTCTGATCCATACATATTTAATCTATCAAACACTAAAATAAACTAACATTCAGTATCATATTTAATCTGAAGAATGCTAAATGAAATGGTCGTCAGAATCTATCATAAGATATATTGTAATAATTCCGGCCAAGTGGATAGTGCAAGATCAATTTTCAAATGAACATTCCGCTTCTATATCCCATCCTTCTTAACAGCAAGCAGTATAGTTTGCTCTGTTCTTTTTTATGACTAGCAATGCTTAAATGGCAAGACTTCATAAGCGACGGTAATTGACGCAGATCATTAGGGTATCCTACCAAGAGCTGCAGATCGTCGGTGTCGCTACACCATATAGTTTATCAAGTCCATGTTCGTGCTAGAATCTAGGCGCTTTGCTTACGCTAAGGAACTATAATCGATGCAGAATTTCCTCCATAGTATCTGTCTTGTGAATATGTCTATAGGTAATATCTACAATCGATGCCGCGGTGTTATGTGTGTAAGCTGAGTAGGATAAGTGGGACTAGAGATGCATTTGACTGAGGAATTTCAAGCAAGTATGGCAACAACAATGATGCAGCGTGCACGACAGTGTTCAATCGATTGATCTCAAATGTTACGTTGATCAAACGTAGTTACTGCTTCACTAAGTAACCAAATCGTGAGGGTTACATTTTGTACCTACCTTCCGCGTCTTTAACATCAGCAGTAAGAGCAGCCGCTCTTCAATTGCGAAGCCAGAAAATATTTCCACATTTATGCTTGAGGTTTTCGAAGTATCCGACATTTGCATGTTAGGAATGGGAACCGCACTCTCCTTATCACTGCATTATCGTGCGTAGCAGTTTTGACACTCACACAATCCACTTCTTTGGAATCAAATTGAATACACTTCAAGAAACAACTACTAGAAAAAAGAGTGAAGGTTAGAGTTTAACGGGCTACTGACAACGAGGACATTGTATACGGCGGACAACCTCGTAAACGAGTGAGGTGATCGGGCATTTTAGTTTAAAAGGCATCATTCCAGCTTTGGCCTTCAATGAGTTAGGAAAACCACGAAAAACGTAAATATGGACGGGCAGAGAAGTATCCGAACAGCTGTTCTCCCTAATTATCGTCTAGTGATTTACCACTAAGCCATCTCGCTCGGTAGAGTTCCTGCAGAAAGGTTATAGTCCTGAGAAAAAAGAAAGATAATAATAAAATCCACTTGGGTATATTATAAATAAGGTTTTAATTAAAAGCAAACTTGACCTCTTGCGTCCTTGAGAATCCGTAATGGCCAAACAGGCCATACGTAAATTAAAATAGAAGTCATACGTCAACATGTCATGTACACAAGGAAACAACAGTAGAATTTAAGGCCCGTCTACAATGCACTGTAGTCGCAACATAAGATCAGCTACAAGACGGGGAAGGAACTCATCCGCGTTCAACTCAAATAACAAATAAAAACCACAGAAAGTATAAATCAGGATTCCCATACGGAAATTTGAATCCCGTCCCTCCAGAACACGAGTCTAATGTCGCAACCACGTCTCAAACGATATTACACCATTAAGTGAAGTAGTCATTAGCAGGCATAATGTCGCTTACCAGCGACGCGCCCGCGTTTACAGACCTGTTAACAGACTCACCTAGCCGAGTATTGGACTTCCTTACGTGTAACAGATTATCTCTGCAACTTGAATTACTACACGGACACGAAAATTGTCACAGGTGGCGGACACATTAAGTGTGGGAAATAATTCTACAGGCAATGATGGCTCTAATTCTGTCCCTTTAGATTTGTACTGTGACAGTGTGCCATTAAGTAATACTTCAATTCTGAGAATCCCAGGTGTCAGTGGTCGCTCAGTGTCATTTTACGTGGGATGGAAAGAGTATTTCAGCGAATCGTAAAAGCTTACATATCATGAACGTGTTTTCCTAATTCGTAATGGTATATAATGGGTTCGTCAAATCGTTGGTCATACGAAACCTACAGAAAAGTAACAGCCGTTTGCTTGTATTTATACGTAGGCAGTTTAGAAAAAGATTGAACGAATGCAGCGCGATCTATTGAATGTTTATGAAGCTACATAAATCGTTGCTTTGATTCAGTATTTGCCTGATTATGAATGGAGCAAACAATAATTGTTTCGAAAATATTTAAATATTTTCTTCCGCCAGTTACTATGGCCATGCTGTAATACGTCGGCTGTGTACAAATAGATCTGCAGCTGCTCTACAGAAATAAGTGGAGGAAATGCTAGAGAATGGTGGCCGTAACACTTGAGTACGATGAAGAGTGGAGTGGTGGGCCTGTTTTCCAGACCGATTCAACAAATGGAGCCGAAACTGCTATCCGATAGATAATTGGTACTCTGGCTGATGAATTTCCTATTTACACGACTGTTACGGAAAAGCTCACATAACGCAAATTGTCTGGCTACAGTCAATCTTCCACCACAACTATGCGAGATCGCACACGAAGGAAGGAAGGAAGATTAGGATTTAGCGACCCGTCGAAATGAGGTCATTAGAGTTAGCAATCACACACAACTCCGGAACCAAGATAAGATTCAGCATTTCTATTAGGAATTTCCGGCCAACCATCCTACAGTCTGAACCTGTTATCTCTTCTCGAACTGGAAATAACAAAGTGGTGTACAGTGATTTGAGGAACTCGAGACCGCCAGTTTCAGCCGGTTCACTTTGCAAACGAAGAATTTTTGTGCAGAGCTGTTGAAGAAGCTAGAATAATGTTATCAAAAGTGCTTAGAAGTGAACTGTAATTAATTTTTGGAAATTTGTGGTTAAGATCTTATGGGACAAAACTGCTGAGGTCATTGGTCCCTAAGCTTACCCAATACTTAATGTAACTTCGACTAACTTACGCTAACGACAACACACACACCCATGCCCGAGGGAGGACTCGAACCTCTGACGGGGGGAGCCGCGCGGACGGTGACAAGGCGCCTACGACCGCGCGGCTACCCCGCGCGGCGAACTGTAATTGCATGAGGAATTTAAGGAGTCTTTAGTAAATTAAAATACGAATAAAAGCTTCTTCCGAATATATTTTCTAATGTCCAATAGCTCTCACTTTTCGAATACGCCATGTACCCCGCTTGTGGACCCTCAACTGACAAACAAGCACTGTGTGATCAAAAGTATCCGGACACCTGGCTGAAAATGATTTACAAGTTCATGGAGACCTCCATCGGTAATGCTGGAATTTAGTATGGTGTTGGCCCACCCTTACTCTTGATGACAGCTTCCACTCTCGCAGGCATACATTCAGTCAGGTGCTGGAAGGTTTCTTGGGGAATGGCAGCTCATTATTCACGGAGTGCTGCAGTGGGGAGAGGTATCGCTGTCGGTCGGTGAGGCCTGGCACGAAGTAGGCGTTCCAAAACATCCCAAAGGTGCTCTACAGGATTCTGGTCAGCACTCTGTGCAGGCCAGCCCATTACAAGGATGTTATTGTCATGTAACCACTCCGTCACAGTCCGTGAACACGTGCTCGATCGTGTTGAAAGATGCAATCGCCATCCTCGAAATGCTCTTCATCAGGGGGAAACAAGAAAGTGTTTCAAACATCAATTCAGGCCTGTGCTGTGAGAGTACCACGCAAAACAACAAGGGGCACAAGTGCCCTCCATGAAAAACACGACCACACTATAACAAAACTGCCTCCGAATTTTACAGTTGGCACTACACACGCTGGCAGATGACGTTCACCGAGCATTCGCCATACCCATTCCCTGCCATCGGATCGCCACATTGTGTACCGTGATTCCTCACTCCACACAACGTTTTTCCACTGTTCAATCCTCCAATAGCTACGCTCCTTACACCACGCGAGGCGTCGTTTGGCTTATGAGCTAAGCGTGTGGCTTATGAGCAGCCGCTCCACCATGAAGTCCAAGTTTTCTCACCTTCCGCCTCACTGTCGTAGTAATTGCATAGAATCCTGATGCAGTTTGGAAGTCTTGTGTGATGGTCTGGGTAGATGTCTGCCTATTACACATTACGAACATCTTCAACTGTCGGCGCTCTCTGTCAGTCAACAGACGAGGTCGGCCTGTACGCTTTTGTGCTGTACGTGTCCCTTCACGTTTCCAATGCACTGTCACATCAGAAACAGTGGACCTAGGGATGTTTAGGAGTGTGGAAATCTCGCGTACAGACGTATGATACAAGTGACACCCAATCACCTGACCACGTTCGAAGTCCGTATGTTCCGCGGAGCGCCCCACTCTGCTCTCACACGATGTCAAATGACTACTGAGGTCGCTGATATGGAATGCTTGGCAGTAGGTAGCAGTACACTGCACCTAATACGAAAAACATATGTTTTTGGGGGCGTTCGGATACTTTTGATCACGTAGTGTATTTTGAACAGGAAGAAGAAGCCTTTCTCTGTCGTATAGTAACCGTTATCAGACTTGAGTACGTCACTACAAACTACAGAGTAACACTGTCGTGTTTTGGGAATGAAAGGTACACCACTGACTCATTACGCTCCTACACGGCAAACAGCGAACAGTTGCAGCTACTGTGAGCTACTGCGAGATCTGTAGCCCAAAATAAAATCCAAGAGGAGATGGAAATTTTCAGAAGGTCCGAATTTGCTATACGTTAACTCCCGCTGGGAGAACAATCCAGATGCTGGAACACTTACCTAACTCCAAGTATTTTTAACATTTTTTTTGTCCGATGAAGAATTACTTACGTGAATCCACGTTTTCTTCGGATGACGAGCTGGTGAAGGTAATGCAATGAATCAACTGGATTGTTCACCGAGCGGGCGTTACCGTATAGGAGTGTAATAAGCCAGCAGTAGACCTTTAATTCCTAAAATACTGTCATCGTCAGTTTCCCTACATACATTTATAAAGTTGCGGAAATACACGACTAAAACTGTACATCGTATGTAACGAGGTGGCACGATTTGTGGTAAGTGTAAACTACTGCCCACGAATCAAGGGTGGCGCAGGGAAACGCATGTCTCGTTCTTCGTGTGTGATACGAGCCGTATTAACAATGAGACGAAGCGGTACAAAGATCCATGCAGGCGACGAAGTGCTGTATTCTGTAGATTCATTTCAATGTACAGTCCAGGTTTACCTCCGATATTGAACATACTTTGCATATTACATTCAAATCAAAATGACGACCGGAAGGTCATCACGACAAAACAAGGCCGTCGGTGAACGTCGCGACGGCTCGTGAGTAACAATTCATTCCGTACGAGGCAGGGTTTGCTGCAGCCCATCACAAGGATATTTGGAGCAGAGTTGCCCACTACTAACCACTGAAAAGCGGCCAATTGCATTGGCTGAAGACGCACAAAACTGATTCGTGTAGAGTATTAAAAAGTACAAGAAACGTATTCGCTACTGCGAATATGATCAGACTCCAGCTGCACAATGTGTTTGTGACAATGAATATCTATGCTGGTCCAGGACTCGAACCCGAATTTCCCGCTTTAAGCGAGTGGTCGCTTTAGCCGCATGCATGTATGAAGAACATTGCAGAGTATATTGTAAAAACACAGGCACTGCAAAATATACATCAGTACGAAAGGCTTTCATTAAGTAATGTAACAATTTTTTTGTCGGCCAATTTCGGTTGAAAAAATGTGGGATTTGTTATGGAACATCGTAGAACATTCCTGCTTCAGTCCCTATAGTTGCCTGGTTCCGATACGTGGCAGCGATATACGCAACCTTCAAATTTGTGTCTATAGCTCTTTTGGCGAAAAAAAAAAAAAAAAAAGAGTATTGAGGATATTCATAGGCGCTTGCAGAATGTCTAAGGCGACCTGACAGTGAGCAAAAGTACGGTGAGTTGCGGAAATACACGACTAAAACTGTACATCGTATGTAACGAGGTGGCACGATTTGTGGTAAGTGTAAACTACTGCCCACGAATCAAGGGTGGCGCAGGGAAACGCATGTCTCGTTCTTCGTGTGTGATACGAGCCGTATTAACAATGAGACGAAGCGGTACAAAGATCCATGCAGGCGACGAAGTGCTGTATTCTGTAGATTCATTTCAATGTACAGTCCAGGTTTACCTCCGATATTGAACATACTTTGCATATTACATTCAAATCAAAATGACGACCGGAAGGTCATCACGACAAAACAAGGCCGTCGGTGAACGTCGCGACGGCTCGTGAGTAACAATTCATTCCGTACGAGGCAGGGTTTGCTGCAGCGCATCACAAGGATATTTGGAGCAGAGTTGCCCACTACTAACCACTGAAAAGCGGCCAATTGCATTGGCTGAAGACGCACAAAACTGATTCGTGTAGAGTATTAAAAAGTACAAGAAACGTATTCGCTACTGCGAATATGATCAGACTCCAGCTGCACAATGTGTTTGTGACAATGAATATCTATGCTGGTCCAGGACTCGAACCCGAATTTCCCGCTTTAAGCGAGTGGTCGCTTTAGCCGCATGCATGTATGAAGAACATTGCAGAGTATATTGTAAAAACACAGGCACTGCAAAATATACATCAGTACGAAAGGCTTTCATTAAGTAATGTAACAATTTTTTTGTCGGCCAATTTCGGTTGAAAAAATGTGGGATTTGTTATGGAACATCGTAGAACATTCCTGCTTCAGTCCCTATAGTTGCCTGGTTCCGATACGTGGCAGCGATATACGCAACCTTCAAAATTGTGTCTATAGCTCTTTTGGCGAAAAAAAAAAAAAAAAGAGTATTGAGGATATTCATAGGCGCTTACAGAATGTCTAAGGCGACCTGACAGTGAGCAAAAGTACGGTGAGTCGTAGGACGAGGCATCTGCCATCATCGCAACAAGGCCGCGAAAAACCTGGACTGTTGGTTGGTTGATTTGGGGGAGGGGACCAAACAGCGATGTCTCCCATCGGATTAGGAAAGGATGGGGAAGGAAGTCGGCCATGCCCTTTGAAAGGAACCATCCCGTCACTTGCCAGAAGCGATTTAGGGAAATCACCCTGGACTGCTCTTACTCATCCACTCTACAGCCGGATCTCTCACCTTCTGACTTCCATCTGGCCCAATGCAGGAGGCACTCCGCGGGAAACAGTACGTGGATGATAGGGAAGTTATTGGTGCAGCAAGACGTTGGCTCCGACGTCGACCAGTAGAGTGGTACCATGCGAGCAAACACGCCCTTCCAGAAAGATGACGGCCGTCGCGTTGAACGGGGATTATGTTAAAAAATATGGTTTTGTAACTAAATGACCGGGGAACAATATAGTGTATTGGAATTCGGAATAAAACCAACCTGCTTCCAGAAAAAAAAAGTGTTGCATTAAGAAGAGCGTATGTCTGGTCAGTAGTATGTAAATTACGAGTATATTGTCACGTCGATCATAAACGATAGCAAGGATATCAAGAGGTTTGGGAGTAAGTTCTAGAAAAATCTGGTTGTAGCTAAGTGATGTTCTGAGGATATTTAAACTATGAGGAAGCTGGACATTGGGTTGAGGTTTCATGTGATTTTCAGAACGGCTACAAGTTGTTGGACTACCAGATTTTGCCGTTTCCGTACTCTAAAAGAAGACCTATCTCCCAACATGACATTCGCATCAGTCTGGCTAAGTCTAAGACTGCATGGCATGAGTAATGTCTCGGTGCACCCACACATCTTGACGGGCTCACAAGCCCCCAAAATCTGACCAAACTGCAAAATCTCTGGGACAGCCTGGAAAATTGCGCCAAACGACAGAGAAGATAAACACATAATCTGGTCAGCTGCACAGGATCTCGCGGTGGGAATGGTTTGATAGTGATGATGTCTTCTACAATCAGAAGCTTGTGCAGGTTTCGTTACAGCGAATCGTAACTCTTATCACATCTCATGAAAGTATTACACATTATTAAGAGGAAAGGTGACTACTTTGTAACCCTTGAACGTGGTGAAGTTAGTAGATACACTTCGCAGAAAAAGAAATATGATTGTCACACTACGACTGGCTGTTTCCCAAACTAAAGCTTTTGTTATCGGCCTCGTTTTAAGGAGACACGGGCTTGGGGTAGTAAGAGGCCACGTAAGCCAACGAGAAAAGTAATTCGTCACTATCTGCAAGTGTGGGCTGGTATACTAAATGAAAATCCATACTTCGATTATGGTGGAATTATGTAAAGAAACACTGTAGACGCAAGCAGAAACTTGCAAATAAGAGTACACTATTATTTCAGCAGCTTTCAAAACCAAAATCTCTATCGTATGAAATGAATCGTAAGTTGTATGGGGGCTGGGGAGAACTAAAAGACAGGAAGAAAAAGGTCTAGCGTTTAAGATCACGTCGAGGTCTTTGGAGAGGCAAAATAAGCTTAAATGTAATACGTCGTGGCTGGGAATCGCACATTGTCGTTTATTATAACGGAAATATATACACGGGTAATGGTGAAAAACGGCGAAAAGTCAACATCAAGATGGTCGGACTGAAATATCAACCCTGATTTTCCCAAAGAAGAGAGCGCCTTTCTCGGTGAAGAAAAAACGAAATGGTCACAGAAGTACCAGCATCGGTCGAGGAAAAACGGCAAAGATGCAGTTTTTCCTCCGACAGTTTCCTTATTTTGGAAGAAGTCATAAATAAAAGCTGTCATTGCTTTTGATAAATGCTAGTTTAGACGCTGACCCACATTTAGTCTATATAAACACAACAAACTACTTTAAAAGAATGCTCAAGATGATCTTCGCGGCTTTAATCGGTATCCTCGCAGTTGCTTATTCTGAACGAGTTACAACGCATATTCTTGTTATGTTACGTGCGTACGAACCCACGAGTATTCAGTCCGAGTCCTCTTAAGCACTAAATGAATCATTGCGCTTGAATTAGCCCATGCCCGGTACCACACGAGATCGTTGTCAAGGCAATATCCAACCAGTCTAACGACTTTCCCGTTCGTGCTTGGTACACTGCACAAGCCTTCGGATTGGCTTGCGACCTTCCAATGGGCGTGTTCACCGAGATTCAGAAAGTGGTTCAAGGGAGGATGGCGGCGGGGGGACAAATTCTCTGATGTAAATGTCGATCTCACTTGAGCCACTACAGCGAGTACTTAGGAAACATCGCAAGTGAGACGCCGTACTCACGCCTGCCATAGCCGCTCGCCGAGATCACCGGCGACTCGCTGACGCAACAGCAAGTGTTGCTCTGGTGCGGGCCGCGCCTGTACTGGGTTGCTGGACGTGCCCGCTCAAGCCAGTGCCACGCTATGCTTTCTGACGTGGCGCGATCCTTGTTGGAATTGCGTCCTTGCGGCTCGTGCCGACCCACACACACAGCCGCTGCGAAACGTCACGGCGCGCGTCAGCGACACGCCTCCGGTCAGAGTTCCGCGTAGCGACGCGACGCGACCTGAGTGCGGGACAGCATCTCGGTCGAGAGGGGAATCCCCCGCCACAGGAGCTAAGACAACAACGTCGCGGAAGATTTTCGCGGATAACGAAGTCCAGAAGTGGTTGTTTACTGTTAGGACGAACCAAGAAATGAGTGTAGTCCTCGGATGCAAAGCCAATTGGCTCGCTAAGGGTCACGCTCTTTCATTTTCTCCACTGCTAGTTGGCGTCTCCACGTTCACGACGCAGAAGAAACACGAATGTCAATATGAACAGATTTTTATTTCCCTATTCCCCACATTCTGCTGACATCTACATCTACATGGCTACTCTGCAAGTCATGCTCAAGTGCCTGGCACAGGGTTCATGGAATCACCTTCACAATAATTCTCAGTTATTCCACTCTTGAAGAGCCCACGGAAAAAAGAATACTTATGTGTGATTTCCCTTATTTTATTATGACGATTGTTTCTCCCTGTGTAGGTCGACGTCAACAAAATATTTTCAGAAAGTTGGTGACTGAAATTTCGTGAGATGATCCCGCCGCAACGAAAAACGCCTTTGTTTTAAAGAAGTCCACCCCAAATCCTGTATCATGTCAGTGACACTCTCTCCCCTAGTTCTCGATGGTAGAAAACGTGCTGCTCTTCTTTGAATTTTCTCGATGTACTCCGTTAATCCTGTCTGGTAAGGATCCCACACTGCGTAGCAGTACTCCAAGAGAAGACGGACAAGCGTAGTGTAGACAGTCTAGTGGATCTGTTGCATCTTCGAAGTCTTCTGCCAATAAAACGCAGCCTTTGGTTCACCTTCCCCACAAAATTTTCTATGTGTTCTTTACAAATTAAATAGGTCGCAATAGTAATTCTTAGGTATTTAACTGAATTTTCGGCCTACGGATTTGATTGATTTATCGTGTAACCGAAGTTTAACGGATTCTTTTAGAACTCATGTGGATGACCACACGCTTTTCATTATTTAGCGTCAATTGAAAATTTTCGCACAATACGGATATTTGTTCTAAATCGTTTTGAAATTTGTTTTGATATTCTCATGACTTTACTAGTCGATTAACGACAGCATAATCTGCAAACAACCCAAGAAGGCTGCTCAGGTTGTCTCCTAAATCGTTTATATATATAGGGCCTCCCTTGGGGAACGCCAAAAACCACTTCTGTTTTACTCGATGACTTTCCGTCAATTACTACCAAATGTGACCGCTCTGACACGAAATTACGAATCCAGTCGCATAACTGAGACGATATTCCATAAGCACGCAATTTGATTACAAGCCGCTTGTGAGGTACGGCATCAAAAGCCTTTTGTAAAACTAGAAATACGGAATCAATTTGAAATCCCTTCTCAGAGTTCTTGCCATTCATTCGTTATATACTGACGGAGTGGGAAGTATTACGCGCCATGAAGGACCACAGTCCGATGTTTATCAAAATTACTGAACATGTTCACCACATAACGGATATTAAATGACTAAGCTTTCATTCCACTTGCAACTGATGTCCATCATCAACACCAGTATTAGGTGTGACCCTCACAGGCATGCATATATTCTTATAATCGTCGAGGAATGCAAGCAAATACGCTCCGAATGTCATCTTGAGAAATTTCTTCGCATGACTGAAACATGGGTGTCAGTTCATGAGGATTTTTGGCTAGAGGTTGGTACAATAATGCACGGTTTTCAATGGCACCCATGAATGCTCTATGGATGAAAAATCAGGGGACGGGACAGATGAGTTACGGATGCGTACATTCCTTACATTCCTCAAGGTCTTTGCTGTATGAACTGCAGTTTGGAGTTTTGTATTATCCTACTGGATTTTGCCACTTGGTGCTCTGGTCAGGAAGAGTATGACTACAGGGTTTAGATTTCTTGTCATATACAGGTGAATATTCAGCCTCTCTTCAACAATTGCCAAATCAGTTCCCTTGTCATGTCCAAAGGCTCGCCACAACCGTGGTCACAGGTGTTAGAGAGCCACATACGTATCCCGATAATTGCTGCTTCCTATGGCTTCTCACCAGATCGTCTGCGGACACGTTGGACTCCACCTAACCGCCACAAACATAAGCAAGTCTCTTTGGTGAGCAGTACAGAATGCCATAAACTGCCCCTGTTGACTCAGGCGATAAACCACTTAAGTCTTTATAGCCAGAACACGTCGAAATTTAAAATCAGAGTTCAGCTGCTGGCACCCGTCTATTCGTCAGAGCCAGTTGAACAGTCCTGCGGGTTTCTCGCGATGTAGTCCTTCTTGACGGACCTGTGACTACTTTTCTCTCCACGTTGTAGTCCTGAGCCCGCCTCGTCACCACTTGTACGGCATTCACTGCACTACAGCCAACTAACTGCCTGTGCCTTTGGTCGATACGATGCTCCCCTTGCCTCTCATGCCAATGGTTCAGCCCTTCTCAAAATCCGAAAGACGGTGATAAGCTGCACGTGCACATCCTCCAGGTTGCGATCTCCACCCTGCTGTAACGTCAGAGGTACCAGTAGTCACCGTGAGCTCACACCACTCTTCGCCTTTAGGAATTGCTTCTTTCTGCACTGAAAATTAGTTTCCATGAGGAAGAAATTTTAACCATAACATCCATCAGATATGGTAGTATCTGAGCACCAGTTTGGCAGCGTTCTGTCAACGTGTCCACGGAGTTACAATTTCCATTTACGACAGTGTATTTCGAAATTTTCTCACCTCATCCAACTTCTTGCTTCAAACACATGGTGGAACAAGGAAACAGGAAAACTCTAAATAACTTCCACAAAAGTAAAGGAAACGAATTTGCAAGTTATATTGTTGATGGCAAACAATAAATTACAACCATTAACTATCGAAAAACAACAAAAAATTATTTCCTAAACGTAAGATCGGTTAGATGATGACCATTCAAACATTTGCATTCCAGATGAGACGATTGAGATTTTGCATGGCGCTTTGAAAGACTTCCACGGAACTGCAGCGTTCTCCTCGAATCCTTGTTTTCAACTCAGCAATAGCCGTTGAGTGAGGTAGCTCCGCAACAAAAAAGCACACCGACAAGTCTGACTATCTTGGTGACCAACGAATGTCTCCAGAGAGTAAAATTATCTAGTTACCAAAATGATGTCTACTGGCTGCCACTGATGCAATGGCAATATGAGGCGTGGCTCCATCTTGCAGAAACTAAGGATTATGAACATTGGGAAAGTTATGAAACTGTTCTGCTACAAAAGCTTCGGCCATATCCTCATATTGTTCTGACATTACTATCTCTCCTCAACGAAGTAAGGCCGCACCACACCTCCCATTCATACGCCACACCCAACAGTAACACTTACGCTGTTAACGGTCATTCGTGCAATAGATAAGGCTTTTTAGGTGTCCAGTATCTAAAATTCTGGTTGTTTACAAACCCACTAATATGAAAATGGGACCTCATGCGACATGAAACAACTGCAAAAAAAAGAAAAAAAACTGTTGTCGCGCAATGTGGTCTGATGGTTTCAGTTCCCGCGCAGCTTGAATGTTATAAGGGTGAAACTTTAAATTAGTGTGAAGAATTCGACGCAGTTCTGTTTAACGTTGCCGTGTGTTACGTTACCGATCGCCGTGGAGTCCTTCTGAATGAAGCCCGAAGTTCTTCAGTGTTTTCTCGTATTGGTTGAGTGCATTGTCCTCCTGGTGTAACCTTTTTCAGAGCTGAATCCGTCTCATCGAAATTTTTAACCCTTATCCAGATGGCATGGCGATATGGAACGCGACCATGACGTCCTACATCGCAATGATGTAGGATTTCCCATAGAGCAACGTCAGACATAACATTCTTGTAAAATGCCTTTACGGCAAATGCACACTGTTAATCGACCACTGTTCCTCGTTAACTAAAATGGGGCAAGGAGCTACACACAGAGATATGCCACTCTCACCTTTCTGTTAACTCGTCAGGTCTACCACTACTACTTTCAATATTTCCCGTTTCTCCGGACGTTATCTCCTCTTCTAATTCACTCATTTTCTACACCTATACCTCGTCGAAGCAACCGTTCTATGTTATCATCCACTGCTCCTTTGATCTCCCCATATCTTATGTATCGCTCTTCAGGCTTCTCAGGCATACTTCAAGTGTTCTGCGTAACACCTTCCTTTCTGTTGTATTTACCCCAAAGGCGATGCGTTTAAAGATAAGTCCCATCGGATTCAGATTCCTTCTTGTCATTTCTTTTATCAGGCTCCTGTCCTCCGTCACTTATCGTAGTGCTTCTACATTTGTTTTTCTTTCCCTTCACCTTGGTTCGCTCATCTTCCACTATATCAATATTTCTGTTCCCTCCAATCGGGTCTTAAACTGTGTTCCCAGTCACCAGCATTCATATTTATACGGAGGTGCACTCCGTACAAACAATTAGGCCTATGCGAAGGATTTCTGTATTCCTACACTGATGCATTTACTTGAAACATCAGTTTTAATAACCACGATTGCCTGTATTGCTAGTAATATTTCTCTCTTGATTTTCACTATTATGCATTATCTTCTGTAACATCGGCGACGTATCAGAACCGCTCTGCTCGATTAATTTCAATGCTGTCAGTCCTAACTCCATGTCGATCTCTTTAATTTTTTTTTCTAACTGCTGTTATTTCAATTTCTTTCTTATTTACTTACAAATTTCTCTTTATAGTGAATCAGATGACAATCTCAACTAGTTTATTTCCTTTTTTCGGCATCTGCTACTGTCCCTACATAACCAGTCTGATGTTTTGCATAACTGAACTTAATTTCTTTAATTTTTAAATTGTTTACGTAGCTTCTTCAATCCATATACAAAAGAAATAAGAGGATAAAAACCTGTATTACTCCTTTCCCGATTCAACCCTCCTACACATCCTATTTATAACAACTTTCGAGCACTAGTTTTTGCAGAGTTAATTTATTCTTCTAACTTTCCAGTCCACCTCAGCAGACCCAACGCATCTAGGCGACTAAACTAGAAATCACATATCGTGGAGCCAGGTGCATGATCATGGTATAAATCTAGCACTACTAAAATCTACGGTGGCTCTTTTCACACCTTGGTACGTTACAATGTTAATGTTTTAATAGGAACATGTCAATAACAGATCTGTTCGAAAATACAGTGATCTGATATGGCAGCCAATCGCTGACATGGCAAATAGAGGAGAATGGGAAAGAAGAAACAGGCCTCTCGGGTTTCCTTCTTTTAGTGCAACAGGATGGATTTCTTTTAGAAAAGGGTTGGCTTCTCATTGGACTAGAATGTTTTAACTAGGCAAAGTGAGAAAATACAACTGTGTCGTGGAATAAGACAGATGGATGCTTATGATATAATGTTCAGGAGTACACGAAGCGTAAGCTGAGGTACGGCGCGCGATCACGCGCTCAGTTTCTAGCCTCTTGCTGGAAACTGAATTCAAAACAAATTCCTGGTCTCCACCAGCTGTCTCCATCCTTCATGCTTTGCAAGTGGAAATATCTGGAGCTCTGGCGTAAACTTCTGCAGCTTACGGAATTAGAGGACTCATAATTCTGGATTAGTTCGAAAATGGTTAGCATACGCAAATGAACTCCCAAGTACTCAGGACATATGGCGGCAGAATATACACGGTCTTTTTATTTTTTTTAATTTTTTTTTAAATTGGCGTGGCCTACTAAGGGCCACATGAAATAACTTATTTGATCTTTATTTTCTCCTTTCTTTCTTTCCAGTAATTTTTCATTCTTTCTCTACGCTTTTCTCTGCTTTCTTCTGTCCACATTGCATCTTCCTTTTTCTTTGTATACTCCTAGAAGCCCTTGAAACCCTTTGCTTTTGCTGTGAACCTTTCTCTTTCTCCTGCTACTTCCTCCATTATTTCTATCTCCCTCAGTTCTGCTTTAACTTATTTTATCCACCTCAATGATGTTTTGGAATTTCTGTCAAGGAAGTTAAACATTCTTTTTATTATCCTGTTTTCATGAAGTCTTTTTAGGTGTCAACAGGATGCAACTCTTCTCTTCCTCTTCCTGACTGATATTCGCTCTATTTTTTCATAAACTTCTTTATTACTTCATAATTTTCATTTCCAAGTCCCATATTTTGGCCCCATGATATTCCCGATTATTTTCCTTTGCTTCTTTTCTATTTCACCTCATTGTTGGCTGTATTTAACGAAAGGCATTCTGATGCATAAAGGCATTCTGGTTTGGTGACAGTATTGTACTGCCGAAGTTTTGCATTTGTGGAAACAGATTTCTTGTTACACACGCTTTTTGTTAGTCGAAAAGCCACCTCCACTTTCCTTGTCCTTGCTAGGTTAGCTTCTTTGTCTAAAGCATTTGGTTGTATTATTTCACTTGGATATATAAATTTTGTAGTCTTTTGTATTCTACCATAATCAGTTTCCATATGTTTCGCTTCACACCTGCCACGTACTCTATTTTCTAGTTGTAAATATACTAAATGGGTGAAACATTACTGTCTGAGTATCACTTATAGAGTGACAGCGCTAGCGACAAGAGTCAATCGTTAAGATACTGTAAACACATTGGCGAGGAGTTGCTATCGAAGTCCTGCCTGGCTATTACGATTTGCGATTCCCACAAATCACCAAAGGCGAATGCCGGGATGGTTCCTTAATTATAGCCACGGTCCGCACGTTGTAAATGAGCTAGTCTTCAGTCGACAGAAGTCGCGTTAAACCTAACTTCCATCCTTTTCTTGTGGTCACCACTGCTGTAACAATTCGAAAGTAACTGAGCACAGTCGAATATAGTGTGCTGGAACAATATTCGCACTTAGTGAGCATTAACAGAGCAATCATATGCGACTCATTTATATATATATATATATATATATATATACTTACTTATCGCGAATGGACCCAGAAGGATCATGCAAAGTTCTCTGACGTCGTTTCTTCCATACTTCTTTCATTCGTTCTTCATGTTTTCTTTTTCTTTCTTCTGTCCATTTTGTTCCTGGTCTCTTTAGTGCTTCCTTCTCCGACAATACAATCCACTTTTCCACCTTATTTCTAAAAGTTTTTCTATCTTTGACACCTTTAAGTTCAATATTTGCTTTTTGTAAATCTAATTTTACTTGGCTAATCCATGGTGTTGTTGATTTGACTTTTTCTATGTAAGTGAGAATTCTGTTGGTGAGTCGTGTGGGGGGAAGTCTAGTGACATGTCCATAAAATTTTAATCTTCGCCTTCTTATGTCTGCTGCCAGGTTTGATATAGTTTCTGTGGTTCTTCTTGATTGTATCCGGTATCCTTCTTCTGTTAATTTTGGACCTAAAATCTTTCTCATAATTTTGCGTTCTTCTTTTAGTATTTTTTCTAAATCACATTTTGTGTGGAGTATGAGCGTTTCACTAGCATATAGTGCTGCTGGCTTAATTACTGCGCAGTAGTGTCTGATTTTTGTGTTCGAGGAGATGCGTTTTTTATTGTATATTTCATGTGTCATACCATATGCTCTCTTCATTTTCTGTTGTCTGATCTTCTGTGCAACTTTCTCTCCTCCGGTTGGCTCCAAAATTTCACCTAGGTATTTAAAATGTTTTACTCTATTTATTTTTCCATATTTTGTGTTCAAACTGTGTATATGGAATTTCGTACAGAAAAATTCTGTCTTTTGAAACGAAATTTGTAAACCTACTTTATCCGCGCATTCCTTAAGGATCTCTATTTGTTTGGTGGCGATTTCTTCATCATCTGCAAGTATGGCCAAGTCGTCCGCGAATGCTAAACAAGATATCTCCACGTTGTCTTTGGTTCTACCATTGGTTTCCAGTAGGATCGATTTTTTAATTCTTTTTCCCATTATATATATATATATATATATATATATATATATATATATATATATATATATATATATATATAAATAAAAGACCCACGTTGGGAGTATATATGGGCGTATAATTCCACTGTTGTTATTTCAGTCTGCATTCATTAGTGGTAGTTGCTTTTTAACCCCTGGAAATATGTTTATGTGAAAAAATGTTGTATTGCACTTTGGTTCGGAAACCACGTTAAATTGTATATTCCCCTACAATTCGTTGCATACGTCAGTACATAGTTTGGACGAACACGACAAACCACATCCAACAGAACCAAATTCGTAAAAGAGACCTGTGGTGTTCAAATTAACATTCGGGATGAGTTAAAAACGCTTGTAACACTCAATAATGACACCATTATAAAAATGTACACACATGGTCACGCCTGCGTAACACATTTGTTGCACATGAATAGGTCGACCGAAGTCTGGCAAGACTGAACACTATTTGAGTTTTAAATTGTGGGATAAGGGGTGCATGGTTGAGGGTGGGTGTAAAAAGGCGCCGGCCGATGTGGCCTAGCGGTTCTAGGCGCTTCAGTCTGGAACCGCGTGACCGCTACGGTCGCAGGTTCGAATCCTGCCTCGGGCATGGATGTTTGTGATGTCCTTAGGTTAGTTAGGTTTAAATAGTTCTAAGTTCTAGGGGGCTGATGACCTCAGATGTTAAGTCCCATAGTGCTCGGACCCATTTGAATCATTTTTTTGTAAAAAGGCGCTTTACTGCTACTTTAATCCATTACCATGAAAATCTTGAATATGTCACATTAAAGTCCGAAGTAACCGCGGTAGCGTAAATTAGCATGAACTTAGTCCAGTGTTCAAAACACTATGCCATCTCATTTCGTATACGTATTACTGGCGAAGTGAGTAGATCAATGCTTGGCTAAGACATGAGGTTACTCTGATATAAAACATACTAGTTTTTTTTTAATTGAATCCTGCAGCAATAATCGCTGGAGACAGGTTGTGACCTAAAAGAAACAGCAAGAAATGAAAAATCACAGTTTTAGTTTTCGTGCATTTGTGTGAAAAGCATGAGTGCAAACTCCAATGTATCAATTAAAAAATTCCGTCGCCGGACAGTTAGGAATCCATACAAAATTTAAGATTAGTTTGGAACAGACAGTAACGTATCTTCCACAGGAGATAATTTCGCTGCAAAGAAGAAAAAATAGCCGCCGTGGGAAAACGCGCAGTGGGAAGCAGACTACTGGTAAACATTAAAATCCAGACGCGAGCACGGGGCTTAACTCGAAACTGCGAGCTATGGGCACTAAGCATGGCCAACCAGATGACATTCAATGCGTTTTCATCCTTTGAGCAGCTACGGAGTCTAAAGAACGGGGAATAACCTTTTTTAAAAAATTTCAAATGATTTGGAATTCTTTAAAGTAGATAATGGAACACGGGATGAGGTGGAACGTATCTTGCAGCACACTTGCATTTTCAAACATTGGAAGAGCTATAAAATCTTATCCGCGATGGCCGGAGAACTCGGCGACTGTGTGAACTATGACGATGAGAGAGACGCTGCATCCATTCACAATTCCGGCAAATGAACTATTTATTTTGCGCACCGAAATTGATCTTTAGTCTTGTGCAAATTACTTGTTTCACACAGAAAGGTCGATTCCATCCTCAATACTTGTCGAGACCGAGCTGGTGTTCGGTCTCGTCGACGTCGAGAGCACGTTAAATCCATACCATGCTTGATTCATGGACAGTGGAATAACTTCACAGTTACGTATGTACGAACTCACAGAAACTTCTGTTAACCGGTACACGAAACAATCAGTTGTAATAAATACTAAAGACAATGCAGTAAGCTTCACCCCTATCAGTACACAGGAACTTGATGCTATCTAATGTCGGAGGTACACTCCAAGGAGATAGAGAAAGTGTATGAATTAATACGTGATGCTTATATGGTTTCAATATACAGGGTAATGCAAATACAACAAGCCACTAAAGATGTTTCTAGAACATGTAAATATACCGAGGAGGCTCTCGAAAGAGGTGCCGCAAACGTTTGTCCTAGTGCATGCTCCAAATGTGAGCAAACACGTGACTCCAGACGGTTCATGTGTTTACGTGTGCGTTTCAAGCTCCTCAGTCTGCGCTCTGCTGTAGTAGCGACCAGACAACTTGCTCGTGAAGCTATCGAGACTTTTACAATGTAAACGGCAGTATAACAAGTGGATTCGATTTTCGTTTACGGCGAGAGCGACATCTACGACTCTCGTGGATATTAAATGCCGTATAACATGGCCCTGCGCTGCATAAGCTCTGTATATCCGAAGTGCAGCATTATCTCTCCGGAAATGCTTTACAGCGTGGATCAGTGCTCAAGGTATCCTGATAATGGCAAGCCCTCACGATCTGTCTTTGCAAACATTATACAAAAAATTTAGAAAGTGGAGATATTAGGAACAAAGGTGCGGCAATGAAAAAGAACAGCAATCGAAGAAGAAATTTCAGCGGCTGTAAAACAAAATCCACGTAACGCTACGAGGAATCTCTGGAGTGGTAGTAGGATCAACCACAGCGGTGACATCTGAATTCTGCGTTCAGATGTATGTCAGCCTTTCCGCATTTCACTCCATCAGCAATGTCTTCAAAAATCAGTTACACTTTATCTGTATGGTGTTTCTGGAAACTGCAAAATGCTGCGGCGTTTTTATACAAAATTTTGTTTACGGATGACTCACTGATTACAATTCTTTGCAGTATGCACTACTGATCAGTAGAAGATCCAAGCCGGTTAAAAAAAGTGAATAAAGAATGATCTTCGACTGTCAACGTAGGGTCCGCACATGTCAAGAATCGCATCGTTGGTCCCTCTTTCATTTATGGAACCCTAACTACCATAAGCATTAACAATTCCTAATAGATATAATGTCGGAATCATTGGAAGAAATCCCACTGGACATTAAGTGGCAAAATGAATGCCCCTCCCATTCCGCACAGATAATTATGGACCTTGTTCACAAAATACTTGGAGATAGTTGTGTCAATCGTTCGGGAAACACACGTTCGCCAGACTTTACAAGCTCTGCACTTTTATCCACGCGGAAAATCAAAACGAGTTTAAATGGCAATACTTACGTCGCTCGCGGATATTAAATGCCGTATAACATGGCCCTGTACTGCGATAAGCCCGGATGATATCCGAAGTGCAGCATTATCTCTCCGGAAATTATTTACAGCGTGGGTCAGTGCTCAAGGTCAACACTTTGATCACTCCATACTAAAGCCATAACAATAAATACATGAACCGTATCGGAGTTAATGTGTTTGCTTAATTGTGGTGCAGTAGGGCAGATGTCTTCGGGGATCCTTTCTACTGACGGCGAGACACTAGTTTGCGGCGTCATTCTCTTGTTACTATTAGTTCAAGTTCCACAAATGTTACCCCTTTGGAGTCATTTTATACGCTCTTTCCCGTGCCACGAAAAAATTATTCACTACCATAAAAGAAAGAATGTAATTGGTGCATAATTCGGGGGCTATAAATGCTGAAAATTACTTGCATGAGTCAGAAACTTCGCCACACTGTTCGCTACAACTTTGCGAAAAACGCGTCTCGATGTATTTACACGTTCGAAATTTATTTGGAGTGGCCTGTCTTAATAAGTGTCTCACCTGGTACAAATCTACCCCAAAGAAAAAACATATTTATTTCCTCTTGATCAGGGGTCCCCAAACTTTTCCTCTGACGGCACACTTTGAGAATCCTGGTACTCTGATGGAACACGTGATTTGTTGTATTCTTCTATCGTCGAAGTGGTGTTACAATTCTACGCCTCTAGCAGAAAGTGTGAAAGTCTGATTCATCCGGGAAACAACTAAGTGTTTGAAGTGCTGGGAGGAAATAGGAAAGTTCAAATTTAATCTTCTAGTTGTGTTACGCAAAGCAGATTTTTTTTTTTTTGGGGGGGGGGGGGGGAGGGGAGAGAGGGAGAAGGAGAAAGGGGGGAGGGGGAGAGAGAGGGGGAGAGAGCACTGATGTTTAGTTTGGAACTATTTGTATCAACTGCCACATAGGGTTAGTGAAATTTCTGTTTCTGGAAACACGATCTTTCGGAATCGCTATGGAAAGAAGTCGAAGATCTAAAGGTTATTGGTTTTACTAATAGAAGAGGTTTCTGCAAGTGAATAATTCTATAATTCCTATGCCGTGCAAAACTGTGCACCCCATATTACCGTTTTTTGCATGCTCTCTTTATTTCCAAAAAGATACACTTTGATTTTTATGAGTGGAAAGAATGTATGACATCTCGGAAAAAAATCTTATGTAATTGGCCAAATCACCCACTCGGAGTTAAATTCGTTTCAAATACTCATCACTCTGATAACAACAGCTTAGACGCAGTCATAATTTTATCGTACTGACAATTTATTTAGCAGCAAGTACTTTTGGGCGCCAGTTTTTTTCTTCAAACTGAGTCACACTGTACCTAATGCAACGCACTATCCCCCCCCCCCCCCTTCTTACCGGGACGCATCGAGGTCACTATAGACTGTGCAACTAGAAAAGAACGAGAATACAGTAACGTATTAGCAATGGCCTGGCTTAATGAATTTTGGTATCCCTATCTGGCAGCTCGTCTATTTTGCAAATATCCTTCCATTGAACGAGGTTTTCAACTTTGGAAAAAAAATAAGTTCGCAGGGGACAGGTCTGGAGAGTATGAAGGATGGGGCAGCACACTGATTTCGTTTTCTGTGAAACAGTCACGCACCAACAGGGATGAATGCGTTATCGTGATGCAAGAGTCATGAATTGTCTCGCCGCATTAAGGGGCCGTTTCCTTCTCACATTTACTCGCAGGGGCCGTAACACGTCCCGATAGTACCATCGATTAACAGTTTGTCCCTGTGTTACGAATGCTTCAAAGTCAAAGACGACTATCAGCATGATTTGACATTTGACCTGACTTGATAGGCTTTTTTTTTGTCTTGGAGAACCTTCCCCAACCCATTGTGAAGATTGGTGGTGGTGGTTAGTGTTTAACGTCCCGTCGACAACGAGGTCATTAGGGACGGAGCGCAAGCTCGGGTTATGGAAGGATTGGGAAGGAAATCGGCCGTGCACTTTCAAAGGAACCATCCCGGCATTTGCCTGAAACGATTTAGGGAAATCACGGAAAACCTAAATCAGGATGGCTGGAGACGGGATTGAACCGTCGTCCTCCCGAATGCGAGTCCAGTGTGCTAACTACTGCGCCGCCTCGCTCGGTTGTGTGAAGATTGAACCTAGGGCTCTAAATCATGACTGTAGACCCATGTCTCACCACCAGTTATGATTCCCTTAAGGAACATCTCGTTCTCATTTGCGCGATCCAAAAGCTCTTCTCAGATTGCGAGGCGAAGGTCTCTGGTCTTCATGAGCCGTGGGGCAAATTTGGCAGCAAATGTTACATTTTCCTGCAATCTCTCGGACAGTCAGTCTTCGATTGGCACGCACAATTCCGTTGACGTCCCTCACATGAGCGATGCTGGTAGACGGCAGGTCATCTTTAACTTTCGTCCGGCCATTTTTAAACCGTGTGAACCATTCGAAAATCGAGTATTGCTTAAGCACTCGTCACCGTAGGCTTCCTGCATCATTTCGTGTGTCTCTGTAAAGGTTACATTCACAAACTGTGCGACACAATGTTCTACTCGATACTCCGGCACTTCCATATTAAACGCAGGCGTGTGCAGGGATACCAACCGCATTTCGCTCCAATACACCATTGGCTCGGAATTACGAATATTCCGGAATTTTTTGAACAGACCTCGTCCATCTCGTTGTTGTTACTCACCGCTGGATCTTCGTCCCGGGTTCTCTCTCTCCAGATTACTCTGTGGACTTTGTTTATCTGTGGTGCCCTCTCCACTTGCGCGTTTTCTCGTTGTTTGTTTTTCTATTCACACTCGGCGGGCCGCTGTTGACGGCACCAGGCTGGTCGGTCCAACCTCAGTGGGTTACTTTTGAGCTGTTCCTGACATTCGGTCGAATCCCATTCACTATAACTGGAGACGAGGTAAAAGGTTAGCAGAGCACCATGGACACAAAACTTGTCAAACTTTTGGAACACCAACAGCTGCTACTGCAGGAGCAATCGCAACATCAGTTCCAATAGCGATAACAGCAACAGTAAAATGAGATACTGTATCAAGAAATTCAGCTTCTGAAGGATCAGTTGCAAATACAGGGTACTCACTCAATATCGAGGGTAGTCAGGTTCCAGACAGAGAGCTGCCCACCCCTGTTCCCGCCATATAACGATTGTGACATGTTTGGAATGTCTGAAACAGCACTTCACCACCTTTCAACAAGCCACTAATGACAGTTTCAGTCGTCCTAACATTCAAGGATATGTGCACGTTGCTCTATAATTACTATTTACAACAGTTCTATGTGGCCATAATGCGACTTGGATTCATCAATACCTAGTCAGCCATATCGCTCATGGATGGTTGATTTATAAATATTAAACTACAGACTGATTCTTTAATTAGAGACATAATGGTTCATTTCACTCCTAGTCCGGAAGTACATACATCAACACTCAAACTAGTCAACCTGTAATTCGAAGATACTTGGAAAATTGCACACTCTTTCAGAATCCCACAGGCAGAAAATGAGAGCCTCATGGCCTGACTACAAGTAGCCAGAGTCAAGACACCACAGGAATGTGAATTACCCATAAACCACTTCCAAGACGGTTGTGTTGTGATTCATCAATGTCATACATATCACTGACCTCCGAACAACCAGTTATATCCCATTGGCGTGGGCAGTGGAGTTTTCTGTCATTCTCAGATTGCTTTACAGCACATGCATATGCAGAGTATCTGGACCACTGAGCATACTGTACCCATTGTGGAAAGATGGATACCTCTGAACAAGAGGCTGTAAATTGTCATGACAATGACATTCAGTTCCCCGGGTGCATCAAGGATGAACTCCAAGCAATAGTTGCTCCTGGCAATCCTTTTATTAACAGTTGATTTTTAAACCTCACAGCTGCAAACAAAGACATCCAAGACCTGTGTCCTTGGTAAACCTCCAAATGTATGTTCATCTAGGTTCCACAGAGTACACCAAACCCTTCCATATGTTAGTAGCATAAGGTGACAGTTCCCCTCCAAGCTAAATTCACAATCGGCAAAGCCTACAGGAAGGTCGCACGGCTGATAAAGCTGTTTGTTGTAGATACTCGATCAGTCAGAAACAATTTCAGTCTGGATTCACTTTAATTCTCCATCACTGCAAAAATTCAGGCCATCTCTGACATGGTTTCTTTCCAGGAACTTGATGACGTTCGTGCCACATTTGCACCATAGATTTCCTGGCTCATATCTCCTTATGACCAGATGCAGTGCCCTGTTTCTGCCAGGCATAGCCCATTCTGATCTCCAGGCAGCTGTTATATATGAACACTGTTAACTTCATGAGGCTAGGGCGAAGAACCAGTTAAAACAAGCACTTGGGCCGCACCCCTATCAGTGATTTATGGTGATTTTAAATCAACAATTAATGTCTAGGCATAAGTAGAAACCTACCCTATATCACATCCAAAACACCTCCTCACAAAGTTTGTGGGAGGAAAATATTTTGGTAAAATCACTCTTGCCGACATGTATTTGAAAATACCTCTGGATGGAGAGTCACAAAATACTGCAATTTTCAACACCCTTCAGCTAAAATAAATATAATTGCTTGCCTTTTGGAGTCTCTTCTGCTCCTGCAGTCTTCCACAGATCCCTGGAGTTAATTAATTACTTGTTCCATTGATGAAATTCATGATAAAAATTATGATGTACAAGGTGTCAAAAGAACAAACATAGAACACCTATAAACATTTAAACAAAAACATAAAATAACAATTATATGGCTGCTTGATGGCCTTTTACAGACTTCTTTTCTTTAATGATTAATTATTAAGAATTTCTTTATGATAGAGAAGGAGTTGTGGAGGAGAAAGCACTACAAACTACATTTGAAAACATTGCTGTTATCTGTCAAAACATTTTATTTCCGTGTGTAGATTTCCAAAGAATTTTACAGCTGCATATTTCACCCTTTACCGTGTCAAAGCTAGATTCATATCAATGAATGAAGATACACAGTGCATGTTAACTTACTGACTTCTATATCTATTTGGCAACTATTCTTGTGGCAAAAGTAACAATGTCTGTACCCATCTGCAATGTCTATATCAACAACTTCACTGCCATGGGCACCATATGTCAGTAACACCTGCAAAAGCTTTGCACACTATTTACTGTGGCTAAGGTGCTGCTTCGACAAGTGCCAGATTTTTGATGAGCAAGGGAAGCACCTCAGGCATTCGCTAAACAAGGAATCCAACATACCATTCAATGTCACAGCTCTCGACCTTCTACTCCACCCCCTAAACTTACAAGAGCTGTAAGCTTTTTTGGATAAGGTGAATTGTTATTCAAAGCTCTTCCCACAATCACCCAATATTGTGCAACCACTAATCCATTTCTTCCCAGTGTTGCATACATGCAACATGAAGTTTCCAGTAACTTATGTTTCTCATGGGGTGTTACACTAATTGTGAAACACAAAAATTACAGACAGAGAACTTTCAAAGGCTTTTTAATACATCCACGATGAGTTTTATATAATAAGTTTATTATGACTGCAATTTAAGACCCTAGCGTTACGTTTGCACAACACTGGGAAGTAATGGGTTAGACCAATTGTAGAATAAATGCTTTTGGTACATGTGGACAGTTGCCTGTGAGCCACTCTCAAGCAGTTGAAGTGTATGTGGTAATTAGCACACTGTCTTACACCATTTTCACCATTGTGTTCTGGTTATGGATGCCTCTCCATATGGCACTGATGCAGTGCTAGCACTTACAAACAATTATGGTACTGCGTAACCTAACACTTACGCATCAAAGATGATGACATCCTCTCAAAGGAACTACTCACAGACGGAAAAGAAGGTATCATCTTACCTATTTGAGATTAAGTTCACTATAATTATGGACCGTAAACACTGAGCACTATTTGGGCCATGCTCCAGTCTTCCACAATGGGCAGTGCAATGGCTCCAATGTCAGGAATTTTTCCTCACTTCCTACAATTACGCCATTAAGTTGAAGCCAACTGCACAACAAGCAAATGCAAATGCTCTATTTCTCCTTCCTGCATAGGCAGACCAGCCTTTGACCAGCAGGAAATCTTGGTTTAACACAGATGCAGAATGGAGACAGACCTTTCAAAGATTTCCCATAACACCTTCATGAATCACTGCACACAAATGAAGTGATCCGATCTTGCGACAAGTCATGCGCTCTGTGCTCCATGATCGGCCCACGTACATTTCAAAGAAGAAAACTCAAGATCTTCAGACTTGATCCTTCATCTGCGACTGTCTGTCAGTTAACAATGATGTTCTCCCACTTGAACCTGAGAGATGCATACAGAGTCATTACCCTAGCCACCCTGTGGCCTCAAGTTTTACAACTACTCTGTCAGGGGCCTTGAGAATATCACAAGTGAAAGCTTTAGGAGGTAACATGCTTACTGGCTTGTTCTAAACAAGGGCATGGAAGCCATGACGTGCAACTGTTCAGTTTGTGCCTGGTATCAGGTAGACCATGTCAATTTTTTGCCCCCTGGTTCACTCCCTGTTGACACTGGGACTGCATTCCTTTGAACTTCTTTGGCCATTTCCAGGCTCTATGTGAATGCATACTCTTAATACTGGTATGTGGTAAGCATGGTGCCTACCACATCAAAAGCCACAATAAACATGCTAGTGCAGGTTCAAGCAATGTAAAGGCTTCCCTTAATTGCAGCGTCAGATAATGGGCCCCAATTCATGGTGGCAGCTTTCAACCAACTATATACGTGAAAAGGCATAAAACAACTTTTTAGTCTGCCATTTCACACATTCTCCAATGGTAAAGCCAAGCATATGGTAAGGACATTTAAGCAGCAAATGTTGAAAGCAGTGGGAAACATCACTGCAATGGTATCACTCACAATGTACCAGAGCAGGACCACTGCCTTCCAAGACTGTAGTCCATTGGAGTTCCTCCATGGGAGACAACTGTGAACTTCATCTCCTGACCCCAAAGCCCTGCAGAATGCTAGGCCCGGCACTCAGGGCAATGTCTGCCAGGCACTGCAGTGTAGGAATGCTTGTATGGAGCAGAAGATACTTGGACGCTAGCAACAGCCGTTAAAGCACATGCACAGTGCATTATTTCAATTGACACTCTGAAAGGTTTGGAGTGTCCTCATACAAAACTAACTCTCCCCATTCATACCAACTGCATCACCACCCAGGCATGCTCTGAATTAGAAAGCTCACCACTGCCAGTCCCACATCCTCAACCATGTAAGTTGTGGCCTTGAAAACCAATGGCAATTTCGTTGGGCACAGACGTGGAGCCTCCCATGCAACCTCCGCCACCACAACCAATGATGTCCTCACTGCCACATTTTAGCATACTTCCAGACATGCCAGGTTCCTTACACCAGTGGTGGGCTTAAGTGCTTTGCCACCAACCGTGCCACCAGTTCACCTTCGAAAACATCATGCAGGCCATTCCTGGCTATAAGCACTCATTTCATGGGGGAGGAATCTCATATCCTGGCCTGACGACCCTGAAAGCCCAACAGAGAATACGGAACTGGACCTCAGCCACTAGATGGAGCTGTTGCATCTGCAAGTGCTTGCAATGCCCACAACAGCATGACATATCATTCTGCTGGCCAATAAGAACTCATAGTTGCCCTAAGTTTCACTGTGCACTGGCACCAGACTCAGCAGTGTATTTGCTTCACTACCATCTTGTTGTCATAATCAATCACTGGATTTCACTACATCTCAGGTTTTCTCTCTCCAGATTACTCATTAGACTTCGTTTATCTGTAGTGACATCTTCAATTGCCCATTTCTTTGTTGTTTGTCTTTCCGTTCACACTTTGCGGTCCACTGTGAAGAAGATCTGATACAGTTATCCAGAGCCCACTGTAGCCAGAGATCATTATTACTTCTTTCCAAGAGAGAGTCAGAAATGGTGCCTGTTACAAATCAACTGCAGCATACTTTTCACACGGAACAGAATGCAGAATATCAACCCATAACTTTCCACACCCTCCTTAATGAAAGTTTGCACTACACACAAAGTGCTTTGGTGGTTTTCCTTGTACCAAGATTGCATGGCAGAGCCTGAAAACTGAGCAACACAGCAGGTACAAGTACACCAAGTGGATCCTGTTCTATCCTCTGATGAGCTGTGTGATTAAGTGTAGAGTCTGACAACCAATGCATTTCATAACCAATTGTTTATGAGACATGGATACAGACTGGTCATGTGGACATAAATCAACACTGGAAGATGAATCAGAATCTGTATCATCCAAAATGGTTCTCTGAAACTCAAAGATGCTGCCACTGGAGTCGTCAAACTGTTTTTCTGTCGTGAGTATCACTTCCTTTATTTTTATAAGAAAAAAATGGTTGCCTCCAGACTGTAAACGGCATACGAGTTATAAGGGAAGAGCACCGCTGAAAAGAAGGGCATGGAAGCTCTTGGAAGTTAATCACTCTACAATATCTAGGTTCGCTTGGATGACATACTGCATAATTGTGCAAAACACACAACCCCTGTCCACTCCCACCTCCACCACACACACATTCTTCTGTAAAAAACCAGCTGATTCTGTTAAATTTCATAATCAAATTTTGTGGGAGCAAAACTGGTATCTGCCTAAAAGTGTTGATGTAAAAATATTTCAGTACTACTTTAAAACACTAGGGGTTCGAAGGTGTGACATAGTCAAAAACACAGAATGTGGCCCAGGAAGTACACAATTGCCTTTTTTTATGAAATAAATTTAAGAATTTCACTTCTTCAAGAAATATGGCAGAGTGCCCATCAAGTTGATTAATGACATAGTTTTTAATTTACTAGAAACAGAATACTATTCTCGAACAAATTTTCAAAGAGTGTGTTCAAATGAGTTTTTAATGCACGAGAATATGAAACAGCATTTTTGATTTGTCTTTCCAATATTAAGCAGAAAGTAATTAAGCAGAATATAATGCAATGTTTAATAGAAATAAAACAACTGTATATGCCATGTTAGATACATTATTAATCACAACACTATTCTACAATAGTTTTACTATACCATGGACAGAATTAACAAAACCCAGCTCCAAAACCATTAACCAGCAGAAAATCTGTCTGAAAATTTAAAACGTGTACCTAACATATGGTGAGTAAATACAGCATTACATTAGTGAGATGTTTTACAAATGAATCCATTAAAACTGAAGAAAGAGGTCAATTTAATTTAGATTTTTGAATAGATATTAACACTATAAGATGCAGCCAACAGTAAAAACTACCATATAGGACAACACTGTACATTCAAAATTTAAATGACACATTTGCAGGGGAAAAATGACATACATCAGAAAATGGCAAAGGAACAGTGAAACCAAGCTGCAGTCACACGTAATTCATGTATAAAATCCCCCCCCCCCTGTGTCGTACCACATTTAAGCAGAAATTTAAGCTTTCAAAGATTTACACCATCTTCAGCATCAGGAGATGATCGACTGCATAACTTAATGTGTGCCTGTTTCAAATGTGATGTGTCTAGAATGTAGAGAGAATTTTATACTAGAGAGCCACTGGAAAAAAGCAAGAGAGGTTATACACATTTCAAGTTTCTTCTAAGTAACTTAGCAAGAAAACAGTCACCCATACCATCTTCTTCTCATTTTGTGGCATGATGCTTTGTTAAAACAAAATACTTTTTTGACATGATGATGCACATCTCTTGCAGTGTGTAATGTATCACAACTATCAACATTGCTGTCATAACTTTCCGATTTACACATGAGTATTTCAGAAAATAAATTGAATTCAACACATATCTGGCATAAAATCCTGAAATAATACAGACCATAGGTTCTGTCTGATCAAAATCTACTCATAGTATGGTTACAAAATGAACATTCATTAAATCTGTACATCCATGGAATAGTGAAAAATGTTGAACAGCTCATAAAGTTAATTGACTAAGAAAATACATCAGGCAACAGCACTTACCTTCAAGAGATGAAATACAAGTACTGCTGATGATACCATTCAAAGTATTGTATAAGGAAATCATAGCTTTCAGAACTGTTATTTTCTACATCACAGAGGAAAGCTGGATATGTTGGGGTAGGTTGGAAAGGAGGGCACAGTCAGTAGGACACCAGGTTAGGAGAGACCCAACCTTTCTGAGGACAAGAGGAGATATATTTTTATCTGCAGTACTTGGAATTTAACTTGTAAGGTAAGTATTGGACACCCACCCTCTAGCTTTATAGGCTAATTTTATAGGAAAAAATATATAATTACAAAGAGGCAAAATGGCTGGCTTTCTGGAGGCAAAATTCCAGTACAGACAAAATACACATTAAAAATCGAGGTAAGTACTAACCAGACATTCTGTCTTTTTGTAATTTTCTAATTTTCTCACAGGAATTGTTCTTTGGAGTATATATAGTAATCACAAAAAAGAATGTACTCACTCTTTGGCTACATCTCCAATTTTAACATCATCTTCTTGTTTAATCTGAGTGGGCAAGTGGACATCTTGTGCTTGACTAGGAACTGCTTCTTCAAAGCTGGAGTGTATTTCTGCAGTAGTAATCTCCTCTTTCTGAAATCAAATGAAAAGAAAATACTGTTTACCTAGCTAACACATATTATTAAATAAATAATGAAAAGAAACAAAATACCTTTTCATTTCTTTTCAGCATCACCTTCTCAAGACCAATTCCAGGCAAATCTCTGGTATCCTGAAAATCTGAGTTTTGTTCTCTAAGAGGAACTTCTTTTTCAATCTCATTGTGGTTAAACTGTTGGCCATTACTATGTTCTGTTTTTCCTATCACTCTATGTGGCTTTGGAGCAGTTTTTTCAGGATTTTCCACAAGTAAAACTAGACAACTGAAACAGAGAAAGACACAGCTTATAATATTAATAAAATATTTTTTTTTTTAATTGGCAGCATTTAAAAGTATTTATCTCTGAAAGATATGAGGAAATTATTCTCAGTGGAATCCTTTTGCAGAATTAAATGTCATTAATTCTGAAAAAGAAGAAGCCAGACTTCCATCATGCTGTAACTACCAGATTAGTGTGGGTTCCGCTTCCTAGTTCACACATGAAGTTTGGTATGATTTGGCCACTAGAAGCCGCCAAGCCTGCTAGCGCGACAGCAGTTGCTTGCGCAACCTGCTGGCTCTTAGAACTAATGACAATAAAGGCCAGAGTGAAAGGCTCTGCCAGCCATTTGTGATGCATATGGTGGTGGTGGTGGTGGTGGTGGTGGTGGTGATGTTCGATTTGTGGAGTGCTCAACTGCGTGGCCATCGGTGGCCATACAAAGTCCCAATTTTTACATAGTCCAATTTTCATACACAGTCCAATCTAGCCACTATCATGAATGATGACAATGATGATGAAATGATGAGGACAACATAAACACCCAGTCCCTGAGCAGAGAAAGTCCCCAACCCGGCCGGGAATTGAACCCGTGATCCAGAGGCAGCAACAACAGGCACTAGACCACGAGCTGCAAACAGGTGGTGGTGGTGGTGGTGGTGGTGGTGGTATGTATAGGGCACTGAACAGTGAGGTCATCAGCAGCTGTACTCAACTAAAAGAGTAGAAGTGTGGTTATCAGTTGTGGGAAGCCTGCAACAAAATGTAATTAAAAAATGGGATACACAGCCAACCTGGGACTCTCTCACTCACACTGTCACACGCAAGATGAATGTCTCAGGGCAGTGTGTAAGTAAAGAACACAAATGTAACTACATAACATCTAACATACTGGAACAAGTAGCTGTGCCTACACGATCCACTGAAAAATAAAGGATGAAGCAACCACCCCCAAAAACACATTAAAACCTTCTATCTCAGCCACTATTAAGAAGACCAGACATCACACAGAATCTTAGAACACACACCACATTGGATTCATCACCACCTACAATGGACAGCAGGTAAATTGGTAAGCAGCCCTCATGGTTCGGTATAAAGAGCATTTGGTTAAAATATGGTGTACAGAAACCTGTACACCACAAGCACTGCAAACTGATGGTTCTTCATGCTCTAGGAGGAATTCACGCATCAGAGGACAGTGTCCTGTCTGGAGGTGCATTAAAAGTACTTGTTCCTATCACAGTGGCCGGAAGGAGGAACACCATGGTTGTCACTGGTTTCACAGGCCCCAGCTTGTTGTTTACGAATCCTAACTGCTCCTCCTCCCACAGACACATGATGTTGTTTCTCAATAGTGCAGTAGCTGCATGAATAGGGGCAGCACATTGACAAACTGTTACTTCTGAACATGCATCCTTAGCTACTGCATCTGCTGCTTCATCACCCGGAATGTGAACGTGGCCTGGTACCCAGTAGAATGACAATTCCTAGTCATCCCTCTGTAAGAGGGAAAGAGTGTCATCAACCTGAAGATATTTTTCAGCTGGGTACATTTAATCGATAGCCTGAAAGGCACTTAAGGGGTTGGTGCAGATAACAGAATTTGGTATCAGAAAGGCACCTCATCATCTCCAGTGCCCTCTAGATCACATATAATTCAGCATCATACATTGTAAATGTACCAGGTGTGCAAATCTGGATGACACACACTGAAAATAACACAGCACGACTTCAGGTCACTTGTGTGTAGTCGTTGTATGTACTTTGCCTCTCATGTGTTTACACTTTTTCATGTAATGAAGTTACGGTGTCCTTGGGTTATAACGCTTTGATGCTGAGGATGGGATTTGACTCCGCATGTTTCACTTCAGTCATTGTTCCTTTGAGTTTAATTTCCATGGAGGCAGTGCTTATATTGCTTCTTGAGCAACGGCAGGCACTGGCAGTTGCTATTTCCAGTTTAACAACTACAGTGGCACAACGTGCAGGCCCCAAGAATGACACGTTTCCACCACCATTCCCTGCATATAACGATGCAGTAGAAAATTGGGATGCTTACAAAAAATGACTGCAACAACATTTCCAGACATTTAGGGTAACAGATGCAAGCTTGTGCAAGACTCATCTTTTGTCATGGATCTTACCTCGCGTGTATCAGTTGTTGTGTCAGCTTGCCCACTTACAGGAACCTTCAAGTCTTTCTTTTGTTCAGATGTGTAAGTTACTTTCTACCTATCACTGTAAACACACTCACGTTACTGCTGCTAGTGTGCAGCTCTGCCGTCGCCAAAAGCCATCAAAACAATCTTACAGAGCATGGGGAACAGAACTACATGGACTTAATCGTTGTGTGACAAATGTTCATATGGAATCCCATGCAGAATAGGCGGTTTTAGATGCAGTCATAAACCTTGCTCCCGATAGGGAAGTTCTAGAGCGAGCTCTGCAGTGTGAAAATCCTACACTTACGGAAGCATTAACATAGCTCAATCATTTGAAGTTTCACATACTGCAGGTAGTCAGATAGAAGCCTGGTCCGAAGTTTCACAGATCAGTTCCTCCAAGCCTTCAGTCAGTTTGCAAGGGAACAGAGAAGTTACTACAGCAGTTTAATATACATTTTAGCATCATATAGGTAATTGTCATTCATGACAACAATAGTCCACATCATAACAGCAAAAGACCCGTGCTTCAACATGAATGGAATGTGTGCCCCAAGCACTGGGTAATGTGTAATAGGTGCCACAAAAAAGGACACACTGCTTCTGTGTGTAATTTTCTTCTGAACCTAAGTGAGGATGAGCAAATATGGATGTGAACAGTGTGTCAGCAGTGATCGTATCTCCAAGCAAGTTGTACATTGAAGTCCATGCATTCAATAAACCAATGAGAATTCAGATAGACATGGGTGCAGAACCAATGTTGACAAATTCTCAAACTTATGTAGAAATTGGTTCTTGCCCTCTGGCTCCAATGTCATGGTGGCTGTTGAGTTATAACAAACAGTAGATTCTCATTCTTGGACAGTTTTATGCACCTGTGACTAACAAGGCTGTGGTTCATTCATTAACATTCATATTTATGGACAATGTTTACACTGAAAATCCTTTTGGTTTGGACATTTTTAAACTTTTCAGATTCTCCATTGATGATGAATGATGAATTGCATCTGGTTTCTGATCAAGTTCCACATCAACAGTTAGATGCTCTCTATGTCCAATTTTCCTCTTTATTTTCCCCAGGACTGGGTTTTGCAACAGAATTTCAGGCTCCTATTACAATGAAACAGTCTGCCTGCCCCCATTTCTTCAGGGCCCACGCAGTATTAGTAACTTTATGGGATCACGTAAAAGCAGAATTAGATTGTGTACAATCCCTTGACATTATTCAACCTATTTCTCCCAGTGATTGGTCAATGTTGCTGTTGATAGTAAAAAAAAAAAATCTACAGGTAAATTACACCTCTGTGGTCATTAAAAAAATCAATTAATGCAGAGGCAATCATTAATACCTACCCTTTGCCATGCCCTGACGAGCTGTTCACAAAACTATTGAGGGGCCATTATTTTTCAAAGATTAACTTGGCAAATGCATATTAACAGCTGCCACTAGACAAGGAATCTAAAAGCCCTCTAGTTATCAATACACCATTTGGGGTTTATCAATACCAGCATTTGACTTTCGGTGTGGCAAGTGCACCAGCTATTTTTCAGTGCTTTTTAGAGCAACTTATTGCATCAGTTTCATGCAGCATCAACTATTTAGATGACACAGTAGTGTCTGGTGCCTCTACAGAAGGAAATTTGCAGAAACTTCATGCTCTATTTAATGTTTTACAGTCAGCAGGGTTAAAGCGCAATTTGGACAAGACAGTTTTTCCAACCATCTATTATTTATTTGGGTCTTGAAGTGTCAAGTGCTGGCATTAAATCATTGTGTCAGCATATTTATGCTACTGTCACGTTGCCATACCACCCGTCCGTCAAGCAATTTCAGGCATTTTTAAACAAAACAGCGTACTACAAAAAATTCATTCCAGATGCTGCCTCTGAGGCACAACCACTCCATGTGGTATTACGTAAAGATGTTCCTTTCCAATGGGCCCGGCTTGTGAGCAGGCATTCAAGATGTTGAAATCCAAGCTACAGTTGGCCCCTTATTTGGTCACTTTTCAGCCAGGACAACACCTTGTGTTAGCCACAGGCACCTCTCAGTTTGACCTTTGCACCGCCCTTGCTCATAAGTATGTGGACAGATAGAACATCCTACTGCACACGCCTCTACAAACTTAAATTCAGTGCAACAGCATTATTCTCAGATAGGGAAAGATTATTAGTAACATTGTATGCTCTAATGAAATTTCATGTTTTTCTGTATGAGCCTAAGTTTCACCTGATCACAGACCACAAATCTCTGGAGTATCTTTTTAATGCTTCAGCATCCTTGCTGGACAAAGCCTCACATCACTTACAGCGGTGGGCTGTCTTCCTGTCACAATACAATTATGAAATACATTTTTGACCTTCAGCGTAATATACCAACTGACAACTTATTGCATTTTGCGAATGGTCTGGATACAGAGGAAATGCTTTGTTTTCTTTTAGATGTGGAAGCTCAAAATGTTGTTGATGATTTTCCTATCATTAGTACTAAAACTGCGGTCCTAGTAGCCAAGGATCCTGTTTTACGTAACGTTGTTTCTTTTGTGCATCATGTCTAGCCAAACAAACATCCGGACTATGCTTCTGATCCTTTACGAAATTATCATCTTTCTGTTTGGGATTGAGTTCAGCTGTTAGCTACAGAGGACACCACTCCCCGGGCTGTAGTCCCATCCACCCTTTGACATGATGTTATGCGTTTATTACATGTGGACCACTGGGGCGTGTCACATACAACAGCATTGGCATGCAGAAATGCTTTTTGGTTAGGCACTGATTGGGATATAGTGCGAGTTGTTGCAGCCTCCCCACAGTGTGCCACCCATCATCAGGTGCCCCTCCCCCCCCCCCCCCTCCGTCTCTGTCACAGTGGCCAGCGCCTTAGCAGCTTTAAGAACAAATTCATGTAGATTTTATGGGGCCTCTTTGGAATTTCTATTGGCTTCCTGTACCTCACACTTATTCTAAGTTTCCATATGTGGTGCATTCTCTGTCTACTTCTTCCATGACAACAATTTCAACCTTCCATCGCAAAAATTTTTGCAATGGAAGGTCCTCCGTACACATTTGTTGCAGGTAACAGCCCTCAGTTCATATTTCAGGAATTTGAAGATTTTTGTACAAAAGTGGTATTCACCATATCATGGCTCCTCCTTTCCACCCTCAATCGAATGAAAAAGCAGAATGACTAGTACAAACATTTAAGACTCAGATGAAAAATTACATTTTGGAAGTGTCATCGGAAGAGTTTCTTGACCAATTCCTCAGTTCTTATTGGTTTATCCCGATTGGATATAAAAGTCCAGCAGCGTTGTTGCTCAGCTGTCAGTCCTGGACTCTGCTATATCTTCTTCAACCTATGCTAGGGCATCCACTAACACTGGCGCCGCACAGCTTCCAGCCAGGCATAGCTGTTTGGACTTTTTGTTTTGGTCATCGAGTGAAATGGGTGCTGGCAGTCATCAAGTGTCACTGTGGCTGATGTCTCCGCGTTGTCTGCAATGCTGAGGGGAGGGCATTGTGATACTTCAACCAGCTATGATCCTGCATAGATGGCTGTGCACGGGAAGTGCCTCTGCCACTCTTGCAACCTCTATCTGCCAGGCCACCTCCAACATCACAGCCGGTCTCCTCGCCTTCTAAGCTGCCACTTCCAATGCCTTCACAACTGTCTCCTCTGCTGTGGGTGCCCCCTTCAGCTCTCGGGGGCCACGGTGGGACACCAGCTCCAGTGCTGTCGCAGCCGACGCCTCCCCCGCTGCTGCCTCCCTCACAGCTGGCGCCACCTGTTCAGCCACCTTCGCTGTAGCCTTCTCACCAGCATTAGACTTGGACATGGAAAAAGAAACCATGCCAATGTCACTTGTCCTACCATATGGTCTCTCACCTGTCCGCGCTCACGCCACTTCCAACCATTCGCACCAGTGGCTGTGCCTCACATGACTCAACAACCAATGTCAACAGCAGAAGAAATGGCCATGAACAGAGTGCTCCCTACTTCGCAAAGGAAGAGCAGTGCTATAACTACCACACTTGTATCCGTGCCATTTCACAGTTTGCACATAAAGTATGTGCTTGATTCAGCCAACAGAGGCCACTCAGCCTGCTAATATGACAGTAGTTGTGTGCGCAGCTTGCCAGCTGCACTCGTTGTTGGATCTAATGACTATACAGGCCAGAGTGCAAGGCTCCAATGGCCACTTTGTGTGTTGTCTGTTGTATGCACTTTGTCTCTCTTGTCTTTATGCCTTATCATGTAATAAAGTTACAATGCTGTTGCAGAATATGAATTCAATTAATGGGCACAAATGGTCTCCAAGTAGCTGAATGTAACCATTTCCAGTCAATGATCAGTTCAATTGGATCAGAGGACACAGTCAGTTCCATCAAAACACACCCCAAACCATTAAGGTGCCACAAGCAGCTTGCACCTGTGCTTTGTTGACAATTTGGGTCCATGGCTTTGTGATACCTGTGCCACGCTCAAACCCTACCATCAGGTCTTCCCAACTGAAATCGACTCTCATCTGACCAAGGTACAGTTTTCAGCCGTCTAGGGTTCAACCGATATGGCCACAAGCTCAGGAGAGGCACTACAGGTGATGTCATGCTATTAGTGAAGGTATCTGCATCGGTCGTCTGCTGCCACAGCCCCTTAATGACAAATTGTGCTCCACTGTCCTAACAGATACATTGGTCATACATACCACATTGATTTTTGTGTTTATTTCACACAATATTGCTTATCTGTTAGCACTGACAACTCTACACAAAAGCTACTGCTCTTGATGGTTTAGGGAAGGTCATTGGTCATTGCGTTGTCTTTGGTGAGAGATAATGCCTGAAATTTGGTATTCTCAGCACATTTTTGATAACAGTGGATCTTAGCATAGTGAATTCCCTAACAATTTCCAGAACAGAATGCCTCATGCATCTAGCTCTATCTACCATTCTGCGTTGAAAGTCTGTTAATCCCCAAAGTGCGGCCATAACCACACCAGAAACCCTTTGTTATGAATCACCAGAGTACAACTGACAGCCAATGCATTGCCCGTTTATGCCTTGTGTATGCAATACTACCACAACCTGTATATGTGCATATCGCTATCCCATGAGTTGTCAGCTCAGTGTAGACTGCATTTCCCTATTGTGTACTGAGTGACAGTTCTCTTTAGGTATAGAGTGCTGCAAGAAAATGTTCATAAATAAGAATAACCATTTACATGCGTCAGTTTACAATATTAGAGGTCATGCCATATCAGTGCCTGGGAAACAATATGAAATTGGGTGAACATATGTAAACAGTAAACAAGCGAATGGGACACTTACAGTTGTTAGGAGGATTGTCAAACACTTACTCTCTCACAAATACCGCTTAAGTCTATTAAATAGATTCCACATAAGACATTGGTTTCACATATACAAGAGTACTGCTCCAGTAGTTGGAATACTTATCAAGCAGGTCTGACAGCATATGTTCAAGGAATTCAGAGATATATTGCTACAACTGTAATAAGTTGGAATGGCTCTGACAGGAGGACTGGTCATTTTTCACGGATATGACATGAACAATCACTCAAAGCAAAACAGTCTAGTAAACATGGGCTCTGACACGCATACCTTAAGAGCTACAAACACTTGTTCAACTGAAGAAATGTGTTTCACAGTAACAAAGAAGAACAAGTAACGGACATTGGAGACTATACATTGTAGAGGGAGCTCAATGTTAGACTACAACATGTGCATGTAGACTGTAGCAGCTGTTCAGAGATGAAGAGAGTTGGGGCACTATCAAACAGAATAAAATCTTTTTGGGTCATTATGAAATACTAAAATGACATAAAACCAATGCTTTGTCTGTCTTTGCAGTGATCCTCTTCGGATGATTAAACTGCTGGGTTCTGGGTATGGTCTTCCCTACACAAGCAGTCTTATTTCAGTTATCAGATGGCAACTAATGTCAAATTCTGGCATGTCACTGGATAGTTTGAAGTCAATATGTCTGTGTACAAGTGGCTGTATGATAGACTACTGCCTGTCTACTCTAACAGGTGAGTGACAGTCTTCAGCGAATCGGCAGCTTGTATTCAGGGCCAGCATTTTTCTGTGGCAAGATGCTCATTCTCTTGTGACTGGTTGTGAACCTGAGTTCTGTGGAGCAGCAAACTCTACATTGGTGAATGCAATTAGCAGTCACATGGCATGGTACGAATGCTGCATACAAATGGGCAACACAGACAATAAGCAATAACCAAACATCGATAGGGATGTGGCTAATCTGTCAATTTCCAAGAAGCTCGTGTCCTTTTCTGGCAGCAGTGGATGCTACACCAAAACGTAAGGGAGCCTCCTGAAATTATTAAATGCCCCAACAGCATGAAGAGGATGGATGACTACAAGCTGCTCAAGGTCTGAGAGCATGCGATTCCAGTCCACTGAGCTGCATGTGCTCACCAGCCAGCAGCTCCAAAAGAGCTGGGTTGACTAGAATAAACAAGTGCCACAACAGAACTGCCAAGAGGAATTGACATTTTACTGCAAGAAAACACTGACCGGGGTGACAAGCTGCGAGCAACAGCAATTTTCATCCTCCAATGCAAATCTGGGAATCTACTGCAGTTGTTAATTTCTATTCTTCATTTCTGCATTATGTCTATCACCAAAATATTTTATAACCTGTTCCAAATAAATCTAGTTTGTAGCTTTTGTTGTATATCTGTGCATCTTTTGCACAAAGCTATGTTTTGCACACTTCGGTGCAGCACAATTACCTGCCATAAGAATTGCTATATCAGGGCACACGGCCCACAAACATGAGAGAACTGTGCCACAAGTTACCTATGCCTGAGGACACAGGAGCCACAACAACACAAGCAAAACAAAATGTTTCTTTATGTCAATAACAAGCCATGTTATAGAGAACAACTCTACATGCCACCGCAACAACTCCAGGGACTCACCTCACTGCAGCATCACTCCTAGGAGGTGCAGCTAGTGCAGAACTATTTGCCGTCATCACACCACGCGACTGTGAATATTTCATGAGCAATTCATCCACCCACCAGTACTTAAGCCATTGCATGGTGCATATCTGGTAGCACAGTCAATCTATAACTGATGTCTTCTAGAGTTACTTGGAGCCACCAGCAATCATTACCTTGGCTACACAGAGCCTTGGCCTCTCAACACTCAGGCATCATTACTGTGATTGTATTTAGAGGTGGTCATCTCAATGAGTTGTCCTTAAAAAATTACTCTGTCATATTGTTTGGGATTTACCCATTCCAAGTGAACAGTTCAACTTTGATGTAAACTAGAAGAAGTGTTTAGTAAGACACAGGCTTTGTTTGATAAACTGTTTTGGTGTGCTTTTGAATTTATGCTCCTAAATGGAGGAAAGTGAATTCCTGTTATTAGTAACAGAACTGTTGTTCACTGTCTACCAGGGTATTAGTTTTTCCCCACCAAATATTAACTGGGGGTTAGTTTTTCCGCATCAAACTCAGCGTGGACCTGGATGACTGTTTACAGGGGACATTGAAAATTACTACTTGTCAGATGGCTAACAGGAATACTTAGTTCTGAATATAAATAATCAGATAATTTGTATAAATAGTGGCTAGTAGGGTATGTTTGTTACTTTCTTTCAAATTTAGAGGGATTCCAGATTGACTATGTCTGATGGGAGCTTGTTGAAGGTCCTCACATCAGAATATAAAACACCACTCTAAACTCTAGGCGAAGAGTCAATGTCTATTTTATATCTTTTTTGTGACTGTGTAAATCACATTCAACTCAAACTGATTTTATTACCAGGAAGAGGAGGAGAAGATTGGTGTTTAACGTCCTGCCAACAACAAGATCATTAGAGACATAGCAGGAAGTACGGAGAATGAAATTGGCTATGCCCTCTCAAAGAAACCAACCCAGCATTTGCATGAAGCGATTTAGGGATATCTCAGAAAACCCAAATCAGGATGGCCAGATGTGGGTTTCAACCGTAGTCCTCCGAAATGCAAGTCCGGTGGCTAAGTACTGTGACACATCATTCGGTTTTTATTATTATTGTCAGCAAACAACAATATGGAGTAAAATAATGTTGTAGTGAGTGAGTATAAGAATTCCCAGATTACTGAAGGGGCATCTGCTAGATGAATGGTTATTATATAACGCAATATACTTGCTGCTTACTTTCATTGAATGAATACTTTCTCTATATTAGCAACATTTTGTCAGAAGGTAATTCCGTAAGACAACAAAGAAGGAAATTATGCAAAATAAACTATCATCCTGTCCTTCAAGTCAACCCAGTTAGTGACACCATGGAGTGCAAAACAGGCTGTGGTGTGCTTCTTGATTATTTCATCTATGCAGTGACTCAATTTTAATATGATAATGGAGTGTCCTAGGTAGAATGCAAATAATGGCAAAATGAAGGGTAATTACTCACAATATATGGGGGTACTGAGCAGCCAAAAGGCATACAATCAACACCAAAATCACCATGAAGAGAAAAATGTGGGTGAATACTAAGGGAGTGAAGTGGGGACAGCGATTGAGATGTGTGTGGGCCAGCCACTAGCAGAGACTGATGCCTGACCAAATGTTGGGCAGGATCTGTTGTATACTCGATTCCCATCTACTGTTACTGGAGAGGAAGATCTAGATGGCTGAGTTTGTGAAACAGCCAATAAAGTTGAGCATATTGCACTCATCAGTATGCTCCGTTCTTGGCTGGTTTACTTTGTTCCTCTTACTCACTCATATCAACATATCCCAAGACTGTAGTTGGGCTGCAATGACAGGACAATGTAGCCGTGCATATGCATGAGTATGTTTTGATAACCTGTTAGTTTCAAGGAATGGCACAGTCTGAAAGTTTTAGTAACTGATTTTAATTTTATTTATGTGTTTGTTTGACAATTAAATATTTCAGTGGTCACGTGAAACTCAACTCATGCTTTTCTCACATGACATCCTGAAAACCCTGGATCAGTCAGTCAGGTATGCTTTCCTTATTTCCAAAAAGCATACAACTCAGCACTACTCACTAACAAAATTACAATCAGATACTATATTAAATGAGTTTGTGACTGGGCTGAGGATCTTTTGGCAGGATACAGCCTGTCATCTTGGATGTGGAGTCATCAACAGATACGGAAGTAACTGCAAATGTTCCCCCGGGAAGTGTGCTGGGACACATGCTGTTCATGTTGTATGTTAATGACATAAAACTAAACTAAACTCCGCCCAAACAGGTCATGAAGGCCCAACAGTACCGACCAGCCGCCATATCATCCTCAGCCTGCAGGTGTCGCTGGATGCAGATATTGAGAGGGAACCGGCGTTACCACTGTGGCACGGCCATTGGCTATGTTAATGACACATGGCACACAATATTAACGATAAAATCAAACTGTGGAAAATTCAGGATGAAATACACACACACACACACACACACACACACACACACACAAATTGACCACAGTCACTGGCTGCCAAGGCCAGACAATGAATAGCAGCACGTTACAGGAGAAGCAAACTCAGTGGTCGGAGTAAGGAGGCAGCTGGGGTAGAGAGGGGGACGGATAGAAGGGTAGCGATGGAGGACAGTAGAGTGCTGCCTATGGGAGCATACATGAACGAGGTGGGGAGCGGGTAGTGCAGCTAGGTGCAGTTGGGAGGTTAGGAGGAAGATTGGGGAGGGGGGGGGGGGCAGAGGAAAAGGAAAGAAGTAAAAAGACTGTGGGTACATTGGTGGAACAGAGGGCTGGGTAGTGCTGGAATGGGAACAGGGAAGAGGACAGGTGGGTAAAGGACAACAAGTAACAAAGGTTGATGACAGGACTGTTACAAGAACATAGGTTATATTGTAGGGAGAGTTCCCACCTGCATGATTCAGAAAAGCTGGTGGTGATGGGGAATATCCAGATGGCAAAGGCTGCGAAGCAGTCATTGAAATGAAGAACATCATGTTGACATTGTGCTCAGCAGCTGGGTGGTCCAGATGTTTCTTGGCCACAAATTGTTAGTGGCCACTCAAGAGGACAGACAGCTTTTTGGCTGTCATGCCCACATAGAATGCTGCACAGTGGTTGCAGCTTAACTTGTAGATCACATGACTGTTCTCACACAAAGCCCTGCCTTTGATGGAATAGGTGATTCCCAAGACTGGACTGGAGTAGGTGATGGTGGGAGGACATATGGGACAGGTCTTGCATCTATGTCTATTACAGGGATACGACCTGTCCCATACATCCTCGCACTGCTAGCTATTCCAGTCCAGTCACAAACATCACCTATCCCATCAAAGGCAGGGCTACCTGTGAAACTAGTCATGCGATCGACAAGCTAAGCTGCAACCATTGTGCTGCATTCTACATGGGCGTAACAACCAACAAGCCATTTGTCCGCATGAATGTCCACTGACAAATTATGGACAAGAAACAGCTGTACTATACAGTTGCTGAGCATGCTGCCCAACATAACATGCTTCATTTCTATGACTGCTTTACAGCCTTTGCCATCTGGATCCTTCTGACCAACACCAGCTTTTCTGAATTGTGCAGATGGGAATTCTCCCTACAACAATATATCCTACATTCCTGGACTCAACCTACGTTACTCATTGTCCTTTACCAACCAATCCCCTTTCCTGTTCCCATTCCAGCACTACACTGCCCTCTATTCCACCAATGCACAATGCACCCATAGCCTTTTTACTTCTCTCCCCCCTCCCCCCCCCCCCTGCTCCGTCTAACCTACAGACTGCCCCTAGCTGGCCTAACCTCTCCCCACCTCACACCGGTATGCTCCCACAAGCAGCACTTTATAATCCCCCCACCCTGAGATTGTGGTTATGTGTGTGTGATTTGCATTTGGATATGTGTGTGTGTGTGTGTGTGTGTGTGTGTGTGTGTGTGTGTGTGTGTGAGAGAGATCTAATTCTCACGAACACCTGTTTGACCGAAAGCTTTGTTTGATAGTCTTTTTATTGTGCTTATCTGCAACTCAGCACCTCTGCTATATGGTGAGTAGCAACTATCCTTTCATGATATTGTCAATATTAATGGTAACTTAAGACTTAGAAAGTAAATTTTTCAATGTTGTTTCTCAATACAGAACACTGTGGGAGGCACCAACTTGGACATGGAAAGTACAGAGCGATAGGAAATTTTGTATAAAAATTGCGAGTGGGCCCCGAAGGCCCCACTCATACAATGTGGCACCAGGTCGTGTCATAAGCTTTTCGTAAATCAAAAGAGACGACAAGCAGGTGTTGGTGTCTGGAAAAGGTTGTTCGGATGGCAGACTTGAGGGAAACTACATTATCAATGGTAGAGCGACCCTGGCAGAAACCTCACTGGCATGGAAGCAGTAGGCCACATGACTTCAGTACCCAACACAACCGCCAACTTACCATATGTTCTAACAGCTTACAAAGAACGTTGGTGAGGCTGATGGCTGATAGCTATCCACGTCAAACGGATATTTGCTTGGTTTGAGCACCGGAATGATGGTGCTCTCTCACCAATGCAATGGAAAAACGTCATCACACCAGATCCGGTTGAAGTTGATGGGGAGATGTCACTTGTAGTCGGACGACAGATGTTTGATCATCTGACTGTGAATCTAATCTGGCCCAGGAGCTGTGTCGGAGCAATGTGCAACGATGCTGAGGAGCTTCCACTCTGTAAATGGAGCATTACAGGGTTCACCGTGACGTTCAGCGAACGAGAGGGCTTTCTTTTCCATGCACTGTTTGTGGGTGCGAAATGCTGGGGGATAATACTCCGGCGCAGAGGCTCAAGCATAGTGCTTGGCAATTGCATTTGCACTGATAGATAACACACCATTGATGTTAATGCCAGTGACACCTGTCAGTGTCTGGTATCCACAAACACATCTGATCTTCGTCCAGACTTGGGAAGGTGACGTATGGCACCCAATGGTCCAGATGTAGCTCTCCCAATATTCCTGTTTCTGTCATTTTATAAGCTGGTGAACATGGGCATGGATCTGTTTAAAAGCTATTAGGTGCTCTAGGGAAGGATGTTGCCTATGTCGCTGTAGAGCTCACTGATGCCCTTTAATGGCCTCAGTGATTTCTGGCAACCACCAAGGTACTGACTTTCACCAGGCGTACCCTAAAGAACATGGGATCATGTTTTCCACCACATGAAACAATCGTTCTAGTGAACCGCTCAACTATCACACCTATGATACCATGTGGGGGAGATCCAATGGTGGCAGCAGAAGTGAAAGCTTCCCAGTCTGCCTTGTTTAAAGCCCATCTTGGTAGACACCTGGGGAATGGCAATGGGGGAATGACAGGAAGATGGGAAAGTGGCCACTACCACAAAAGTCATCTTGGCTCTCCAGTGGACAGATGGGAGAAGTCCTGAGCTGCAGAGGGATAAATCAATGGCTGAGTAAGTGCCATGAGCCACACTGAAATGTGTGGGGGCCTCAGTATTTAAGAGGCAGAGGTCGAGTTGGGACAGGAAAGTTTCGACATCTCTACCTCGGCCAGTAAGCACGGTGCCACCCCACAAGGGGTTATGGGCAATAAAATCTCCCAAAAGAAGGAAAGGTTTAGGCAGTTGATCAATCAGTGCAGCCAATGTGTTCAGGGATACTGCACAAGCTGGAGGAAGATATACGTTGCAGACAGTTATTTCTGTGTCATCCTTTTACTGACAGCCACAGCTTCAAGAGGGGTTTGAAGGGGCACAGGCTCACTGCATATGAGTTCAAGACATAGACACAAACTCAGCCTGACACTCTACTATAGTCGCTACGGTTCTTGTGATATCCCCTATAGCTGCGGAGGGCAGGGGTCCGCATTGCTGGGAACCCGGAGGGCAATGCATAGGCTAAAGCAGGTGTAAAGCTTAACAGTTGCCGTAGCTCAGCCAGGTGGTGGAAAACACCACAGCAATTCCACTGGAGGATGATTTTATCGTGGGTCTGGGAAGGCACGAAGCACGCAAGGAGACAGGTTACACCTCAGGTGACCTGCTGCCACTAACTGAGTATTTGTATCCATTCCTATTGTGGGTGAGGCATCAGTGAGATCCAGGTCCTCAGGGGACGCTAAGATCTCATCCTCAGGTGCAGAATTGGTAGGAAGTGGTGGTGTTGGGGCCACTGGAGGGTCCTTTTTCTTAGCAGACTTCTTTGTTTGCTTGCCCTCTCGCTTCTCTTTAGGGGCTTGCTGGGAGAACTTCTCTGAAGTAGCTTCAGGCACAGAGGAACACCGTGAAGCTCTTTGTCCAGCAGCTTTTGGCTCCTTTAGCCACTAGCGACTGTCGGCTGTGGCATTAGTGGGACCCCTTCCACACGAGAGGAGCTGGAGGAGGCTGTTGCTTCTCTGGCTGGGGAGAGGGGACCGAAGTCTCCTGCATTTGGGAGGGGGGGGGGGCGCTTGCTCCCAAAGTAGGTACTTTGGGAGCAATGGAAGGAGATTTTCCCCCTACCAACAAGGGGGTGCATGTATTCTGGAGGCCCACAGGGCCCACTGTTCGTGGCACAGAGTGTGGTACAACTGGTATTTGTGATGGCGATGGTAATGTAGCTACAGCATATGTGGATGTAAACCAAACGGGGTGTAATCGTTCAAATTTATGTTTAGCCCCCTGGTAAGTCAACCAGTCCAGGGTCTTGTATTCCATGATCTTCTGCTTCTTTTGGAGTACTGTGCAGTCTGCGAGCAGGGGGAGTACTACTCTCCACAGCTGATACAAGTGGGAGGAGGCGCACATGGGGTATCTGGATGCAGTGGACGTTCGCAGTCTCGACATGTGGTGCTAGAAGTGCCGTGGGAAGACACGTGCCTGAATTTCCAGCACTTAAAGCACAGCATAGGGGGAGGGATCTATGGTTTAGTGTCAGAGCGGTAAACCATCACCTTTTTCATGCAATGAGTCACCCTCAAAGGCCAAGATGAAGGCACCCGTAGCAACGCTGTTGTCTTTGGGTCCTCTGTAAACACGCCGGATGAAATGAACATCTTGCCGTTCTAGACTGGCATGGAGCTCATCATCAGACTGCAAGAGGTGGTCACGATTGAAAATAATTCCCTGAACCATGTTGAGGCTTTTATGGGGAGTGACGGAAAGAGGAATATCACCCAGCCGGTCACAAGTGAGTAACACCCTGGATTGGGCTGGGGATGCTATCTGAATCAAGACTGCACTGCTTCTCATCTCGGACAGCGCTGTCACTTCCCCAAACTTATACTCAAGATGTTCAACAAAAAATTGAGGCTTCATAGCTAGAAAGAAGTCCCCGCTCATTCTGCTACAGACTAAATACGGAGCGAATATGGCTCTCTTCTTTCTGTAGCTCTACATTCCTCCCATGGTCTAGCGAGGGAGAAAACAATTTAGGGTCATCTGTGTCAGCATTGTACTCAATCTTGCCCTTCTTAGAGACTGTTGGCGCCGTATGGTCACCAGCAAGAGATGACTTATTCCGCTTCATTGCGGGTCATCCGCCCTGATGCCACCCACTCCAATCAGGGGCTCTCCCCACGGGCGCCACCCAGCCACAGCAAAGACCACCTGGCATGATGGCCGTTGCCAGGAGTCCTCATGCGCCAGGAAGACGGGTATCTACTCCTTGGCATACATGGAGAGTTTACAGCTCAGGTATCAGCAGTGCGAGCCCTGTATCCAAATGTGTACATGACGGCCCCACCTCAATGGACTGGCTGCCATGCTGGATATTGGGTGCAGAGAAATCCAATATAGTCATGGGGGTGAAAGATGACTGGAGACAATGGAAGAAGATGACACACCCCAGAAAGTGTCCTCACCCAAATAGTTGAATTGCAGGTGGAGATGCAAATCCATGACAAGAGGTTCAGGAGATCGAAGGGCACTATGGATAACTCATGCACCATGTAAGGCATCCATCCCCATATGGCCCGCATTTATGTATAATTTGGAAGGTGGCAGGTCAAACCATAAAATGGGACCTGAACTTATAGGGCTGAAAAGTGAGAGACTCCATTTAGTCGCCTCTTATGACAGGCAGCGATACCTCAGGTCTATTCTAACCCCCGGACCAGCAGGGAGGGCGTGGATGGGGTCTCCAAGACTTGACCCCTAGAGTAAGAATAGTTTGAGCCCCATAATAAATTATAGGCATTTCAATCACCCAGTACGAGAAATGGGTGGGAGAGGTGCGCAATAAGAGCTGTGAGAGCCTCAGAGTCTATCGCATTTTGCAGAAGCAAGCACAGTAATCAAATAGTGAGCTTCTGACCCACATGAAGTGCGATGGATACAGATTTTAGGTCAGTTACCAAGGAGAGAGCAGGGTAGTTATGTGTATTACGAACAAACACAGCAACCTCTCCCTTGGCTCTTCCCTCAGTCAGGTCATCCTTTCGGATTACGGTACAGCACCATAGCAAAGGGCTTCAGTGACTTAGAATTGTGTTTACTGTAAACACAAACACAGTGGGTATGCCTCTGCCAGGAGTTTCAGTTCCTACACTGAGTCCTGAACCTACTTATGTTCCACTGTGGTATGGGAGCCATTTATCACTGGGGTTGCACTTTCACTCTTTCTTTGTGCCATGATGGGGAAGTAGCGGAATACCGGGAGCATCACAATGGTGAGAACTGTGGCTTTATTTGATGTTCTAAGGATGGCAGTGGGCTCTGAAGCAACTGCAGCTTTACAAGTGCAATGAAAAATGCAGGTACTAGTAGTAACACTAGAACCTCCTTTTGTACAGATGCACTGGCTGAGGAACTAGGCTTTTTAACGATTCTCAGGTGGCTCCACTCTTACATCCTAAGATGGCGTGCTCAAAGTGCTGGCATTTAGAACAGCGTGTTGAGTTGGGGACATTAAGCCATACACTTAGGCAAAGGAAATCTGCTTGATATGCTATGGAAGTTTCGTGCTACTAAACATAAGGATGGGGGAAGACAGATTTTACTAGATCCCCATCCACCCTTTTCCATATATTTTGCACATCAATGATCTCTTCTTGAGTCCAGTCATCTTTAAAGTTCCTCCTTGGGAATGTCTACTAGATCTCTTCATGACACAACACCTTTGCTATAGTTCAAGGTGTGTGAAGCTCCATTTCTAGGGCATATTTCCCAAGACATTTAGCTTTTAGGTGGTTGGTTGCTAGTCAGGAAATAACAGTTCAACAAACAGCATGCCATTATGCAATTGCCTTACTGATTTTAATGTATTTGTGAAGCCCTTTAAATCTTTTTGAATGCAAAAAGGCAAAATCTTTTCAAAGCTGCCCACTTTCCATTTCACAATCAACAACACATTCTGAGCAACTGTATGCATTCTGTTACTATTCCATGAAGAACTCTGTGTAAACCAAAAATCTGGAGGACTTGCTCCATGAGTCCTCTTGTTTCTTGGGTGTTGGTACCTACCAGTGGGCCAACCATTCTGCTGGGAGGAGAATTTTGAGGGCTTCATCTTGGTCCCATGAAGCAGTTTGGAAAATAAAAGTCAAGCTAGACAAAGCCCTATGTGGCTAAGTAGGCCTTATACAAGTGATGTGTGGCAGGTTCTCCAGAGGTTGCCCACTAACGACTGTTCCACTTCAACATCCGTGCATCTCACCAGTGAACAGCACTCCTTGACATTGAGGTTTTTTTTGTAGAGGTCTTTACCATCCTTGCGATCCGAGTGTTCAACCCAAGATCCCTGTTCCCCGTGACACACAATGTTCCACTGTTGTGCCACACAGTGGTCGCTGAAGCTTGCCCAGAGATTACAGTGACAGAGGATTGGGGCACTTACCAGTTCCCAGCTCAGGAACCCTGGCGTCAACAATCCTGTACCCAGCTAGTGAATGCTGAGCCACTGAGGGCAACTGTAATTATCATGTGATGTGTGACTACATAAGAGTGCTGCACTTGAAAGTTGGCATGTGAAAGGAAGGTGTTTCATTTTGAGGCAGTAGTTTCACACAAGGTGGCACTTCCATGTGGTAAATATTGATGTCAGAAAAGTTGTTGGGTTGGTTGGATGTGTAATGAACACAACAGTGAATTTTAACAGTCTTATGTTTATCAAGAAGGTGCATTACATGCCAAGCATGATAGCTTTTCCTTAAGAATGCATTGGTAAAACATGTTAAACTTAAAAAAATTGGAAAGCTCTATGAAAATTGTTAAAATGGCTCCTTTCCATAGCAGTGATGGTTTTATGTGATGCTGTTAGGAAAACCAATTGCGACAATTCACCAGGGACAGGTGATCTTTAGTATCATTTGACTTTTTATTTTATTACTTGGCTGTGTGATTTTGCGCCCGTATGAAATGATCCTTCAGTTATCGAATGCTGAGAAGGACAGTAATGCAAAGAAATGCTAAAAACCCTGAACTAGCAGATGCCTGAAGAAAGGTACTAATTACTCCACAATGCCTACTTACACAGTTTCAAGAACCAATATTAAATGAGAAATCTAAGAACATACACCTCTTAGGGAAAAAACACAGAAGTTTTGCTAATCATAGTGCCACTGACGCATTTAAGCAGTCTTTGTTCCCATACTCCATTGATGAATGGAAAGAGAAAGTATCATCTACTATGGACTTCACAGTGGTTTGCAGAGTATGGATGTAGATGTAGATGTAGATTACAGCTTGTCCACTGAATTAGCAACTGTTCTCCCTCTAATCCCATGCATTATCCTACCCTTATCTCTCCTCATGATTAATCTGATCCTCATTTGTTTCAATGGTAGAAATAGTTCAGAGTGCCAACACAATATGTTTCAGAGAGAGTTAAGTCTTTCATCCATGGTAACTTCCTTGTAAATCTATTCCACATCCTCTCCACATAATGTCTCTAAGCATTGAAACTGGGTATTTAGTTATGATTACGTGCAAACAAATTTTGGGCTTGAGGCTGATTGTCGTTCAATACAGTCCATAGTATTTCAAGTGGGCACTACCAGTCATCCTTTGGGGAGCCACTGGAGACTGACAAAGATGTCTGTGAGTATTCCGTGCCCGAGTCAAAATCAATTTGACATGTGGACCTCACTAACTAGTGGCACCACCCTCACAGAATTGTCGAACTCAGGAAGGAAAGGAAGAAAGATAGGGTTTAATGTCCCACCAATATCAAGGTCTTTACAGGCGGAGCTTAAGCTTGGATTGTGTCAAGGATGCGAAAGTAAGTCAGAAGCCATCCTCTTTCAAAGGAGCCATCCCAACATTTGCCTGGATTAATTTAGGGCAATCATGAAAAACCTAAATTTGGATGTCTGGACAAAGGTTTGAATTGATGTCCTCCTCAATGGGAGTCCAGTGTGCTAACCACTACACCAACTTGCTTGATGCAGAGGTGTCCTCTGAATTACTGCTCACTGTGGCCTCGGGGAACACACTGTCATCTTTGATTAGAGTAAATCGTGGAGATCATAGGATTTCATGCACTGACCAACTGATAGCAACTATCGTGGTTCATCAGATTTTCCACCAGGGTATATTTACACAGATTCTTTAATAATAGGATCTCAAGAAGGCATTGCTTTGGTCAGAATAATTGTTTTATCATGCACTTTTGAACGCCCAGTGGGAATACAAAGTTTGACAACGGCGGACTAGCTTAGCAGTAAAAGGAGAGTGCAGTGTTGATGATCAGTGCAGCATTCTTTCATGGTGCACGTCGTCTGATCTATTTAAGCCATACCACACTGCAAGGAGTTTTGAAAATTCTGGCCTTCCATAGTAAAAAGTGTCCACTGATCCCAGAAGGCCTGCAGTCTTTTGGATGAAAGTGGTTTGCCATTCACCATCCAAGATAGTTTCCTGTTCCCATCAGGATGCTTGATATTGGTGACTCCTCTTGCCTCTCACCTTTATTTTAGTAGGTATCCATGAGAGGTGCCCCATCTCTTCATGGAGATTTTACATTATTAAAATGATTGTGGTCTGTGTTCTGCTGGTGGCTGCACATCACCCACCAAGAGAGTTATGGTGCTTGGATGGAAACAAACAGCCTCATGCCAGGCTTCAAGGGCAGCCACTGAAATCAAGCATTTTGGTGGTTTGCGGACACACTAAAATCAACCCCATAGAGAACAGGAAACTACATACCATAAAGTAGCCTATTTCACAGAAACGTCAATGTCTAGCCATATTATACATACTGTATCATCACATTGGCAACACTGTCAGAACACAAAGGTTTACATCCATGTCACAAAAATGATAGGTAGAATCAAATGCATTAGTTCTTAAGTGCAAAAACAGGTACATTTGATATTTGTCAATTAGAGCACCACCTACCACATATGGGAAACAATAGTTTGAGTAAAGCATACATATTTTTTGCTGTAGAATCTGAATATGCAATAAAAATGGGATGTTCCCATTTTAAAATACAAAGTTGACCTTGCCTGTGCAGGTGGTGTGGTAAGGAGGTATCCAATTGGTTATAGACAGATGGCACCTTTCCTAGTATTAACTCTGCACCAAGAATATATTTTCCAAGAATTTAGTTGTCTCAAGTTAAAACAAAATACCCTGCATATTGTGGAATAGGTCACTGTCAATCTTCAATGGCTCTGCTGAGAATGACTGGTAGGTGCCCAGTTGAAATATCGTGGAATGTATTGAACAACAACCAACAAGCAGCTGAAAGCCCTAAATTTATCTGAATATTCCACTCACCTTTTTTATGTTAGACATTGTCAGATAAAACAATATTTAATAATTTTTTTCACATGCAACTCATGAAAGTTGGGTTTCTACGAGTATAAACAAGCTGCAAAATGACCTATTTATTTATTGTTTTTCTGAGGGTCACCTCACAATGATATAAGATTTTTCATCAAAATACACGGAAAGTAGGTAGCTACAAAGGTTTTATGATGATAGGGCCAGCCACCGACTGTGGTCTTCTGAAGAAACCACCCCACCATTTTCCTGAACTGATTCATGAAAGCCACAAAAATCTGAAATAATTATTGGGAACTATATTGTGCAAATAATATAGTGATGAATATAAACAATTCTCATGGTTCTTGATTACTAATATCGGACAGGAAATCATCCAAAGTATCCATAAACAATAATTCTCCATACCCTTACTCTTTTATGAAATTTAAGGTATTTCCTGCTGTCGACCTGAAAACTGTTAAGTATAACTATAGCAGAGTCACTGAAAGAGGGTCCCTGACAGTTGCTGCTAGGTTTCAACTGTGAACTGGATGAAGGATGGGAAAGACCCACCATGGTTTAATAATGAAATTTGGTGGATGCTGAAGAAGTGAAGGCTGTTGCAAACTCGGTTCAAAAGGGAACGTGCAAATAACGACAAGCGAAGGTTGGTAGAGATTCATGTGTCTGTGAAAAGATCTATGTGTGAAGCATAGAATAACTACCACCATTATATCTTAGCAAAAGATCTGGCAGAGAACATGAGAAAATTCTGGTCATATGTAAAATTCTTAAGCACGTATAATGCTTCTATTCAGGCCCTTGTTGACCAGTCTGGTGTGGCAGTTAAGGATAACAAAATGAAAGCCAAAGTTTTAAATCTAACATTCAGGAAATCGTTCACAAAGGAGAACCGTACAAACATTGCGTCATTTGACCGTCACACAGACTCCCACAGAGACGACACAGTAACAAGTATACCTGGTGTAGAGAAACAACTGAAAGATTTGAAAGCAAATAAGTCACCAAGTCTGTATGGAATCGCACTTTGATTTTACATCGAGTACTCTATGGCTTGCACTTATCGTGAATCTCTTGCCCAGCAGAAAGTCCCAAGCAACTGGAGAAAAGTGCAAGTGACTCTAGTATATAATAAGGATAAGAGAATGAACCTGCAAAATTACAGACCAATATCCCTGCAGAACCCTTGAACATATTCTCAGTTTGAATACAATAAAATTTCTTGAGCTTGAGAGGCTTATATCCATGATTTAGCACGGTTTTAGAAAACATCGCTCGTGAGAAAGTCAGCTTGCCCTTTTCTCACAAGATATAGGTACTGAGAACTATGGATGAAGGGCAACAGGCAGATTCCATATATCTACATTTCTGGAAAGCTTCTGACATGGTGCTCCATTGCAGGCTGTTAATGAAGGAATGTGCAAATGGAATAAGTTGACAGGTATGCGAGTGGCTCAAAGACTTTTTAAATAACAGAACTCAGTATGTTGTCCTCAACAGTGAGTGTTCATCAGGGACAAGGGTACCATCAGGAGCGCCCCACGGAAGTGTGATAGAATTGAGAACTGTTGTTCTCTATATACATAAATCATTTTGCAGTCAGGTTGGGCAGCAATCTGTGGTTGTCTGATGATGATGCCGTGGTGTACGGTAAGGTGTCAAAGTTGAGTGACTGTAGGAACATACAAGACGATTTACACAAAATTCCCAGTTGATGTGATGAATGGCAGCTAGCCCTAAATTTGGAAAAATCTGAGTTAATGCAGATGAGTAGGAAGATCAAATCTGTAACGTTCAGTTACAGTATTACTAGTATCCTGTTTGACACAGTCAAGTAATTTAGGTATCTGGGCACAATGCTGCAAAGCAATATGAGGTGGAAAAAGCATGTGAAAACTGTGGTAGGGAAGGCAATTGGTCAGCTTCAATTTGTTGGGAGAATTTTAGGTGAGGGCAGTTCACCTGTAAATCGGACCGCATATAGGGTGCTAGTGCGACCTATTCTTGAGTACTGCTCAAGTGTTTGGGATCTGAACCAGGTTGGATTGAAGGAAGATGTCATACCAACCCAGAGGCGGGTGCTAGATTTGTTACCAGTAGGTTTGAACAACACGTAAGTGTTACAGAGATGCCTTGGGGACTCAAATGGGAATCCCTAAAAGGAAGGCAGTGTTCTTTTCAAAAAACACTATTACGAAAATTTAGAGAACTGGCATTTGAAGCTGACTGCTGAATGATTCTGCTGCTGCCAACACACATTGTGTGTAAAGACCACGGAGATAACATACAAGAAACATATTTGTGAGTGGGACAGGAAAGGAAATGACAAGTAGTGGCACAGGGGTACCCTCTGCCGTGCACTGTATGTTGGCTTGCGGAGTACCTATGTAGATACAGATGTGCAAATGGCTGTAGGCAATAAATAGTTGACTACAGAGCTGTGATGACAATGTCTTGTTGGCATAGAGACATATACAAAATTATGTTACATGACAGGCTGATGCAGGTGTGAGAAGCAGCCAAGTGCACTGCAACTGTCAGAAATCTTCTTTCACCAACTCTACTACAGCATGTACATTTTGAAATCTAGCATTATGGCACAGCGTACAAAATGCTGCCCAACACAATATTCATTAATCTTTGGGGCCTTGGATGTTTCACACAAAATAACATTCACACATCTCTTTGAATACAAGATGTAATGTTAAGATCAATTTCTTCAAATTGTTTTAGAGAGTAAAAAATCAACCTGATATGAGTAAATTATGTACACTCATAAATATCATCTTTTACTGATAAATGTGCATCACCTGTTGTCTCATTATAACTGTTGTGCACAATCGGTTCTCATCTGATCCTCTACTATTTAATGTTATCAAAGAGCAATCATGACCTAACTGAAGCCTTTGATACAGCTTTGGCAACTCTCACAACTAAACTGTCAGCTTTCCACCTAACCTAGACAACTTTAATGCAACGGGTCAGCCTGTCACAACAACCTACATCCTAAAAAATAATATACACTCAAAATATATTGTCAGTGTTCCATTCTTTTTCTGTTTGTGCACTACAACATCACCATTTACATCACAGATCATAGCAAATGAGAAGCATCGGTAGGTTCAATTGACCCGCAATGAGCACAATACTTTGAACCACTCATTATTTTCTAAGTACAAATCTCCTATTAAATCCTAATCTACAAATGTACAACTAAAAAAAGAAAGACAGAAAGAAACCTTTCGTTATAAATGTCTGCATATTGTACCATCTTTTTGATGCAAATGCTGAATTGTGTTAAAAAAGCAGATTGTAAGCAGATATTTATTGGTGTGTTAATATGTACATGAGGAATAATCTAATCTTCCACCTTTGCTCATAATTTACTAAAATTCCTCTTTCTGCAAATAGTTCTTATTCTTCATTCCTGCTTTTTTCTTCTTCTCCCTAGTATTTGTCCCATCTAGTGTAAAGTTCATTTTGCCACAATTTGGCAAATTTTATTTTATTTCTTAACTTTGGGCTGGATGTCCTCCCTGACATCACAGTCATCAAGATAATCTAAGGATGGGGAATCGTATGTGCCGTGTCTGTTAATTGTGTAAATTTTGTGCTATGTGTTATCATATCTTAACTGGTTGCTTATTATATTCTCTGAAGTAGAATTTGGGAGCGAGTCTAGCATTTGCCTAAATGAGTGAGAGGAACCACTTAAAAACTGCATGCAGTTTGGCCAGAGTGCCAGCCTACAAACAGTTATCCGGGTCTGGCCCATCTCTCTGTCTCATAAATTAACACATTGCACATTATGTTATACTAACATGTCATTCACATTCCTGCTTCTAAAATACTGAAATTTAACAGTACATCATACCAACAGTCTAGGCTTCTGCAGCACTGCCATTTAAGTTAAAAAGTTGCTTAGTTTACAGAACAGCCTTATGTTCAATACCCTCCTTCCCAATATTTTTTCAGCCTTGCAGAGGAATGTTAAAACTATGGCACTGAAATGTTGGAAAAAAAGAGTACTCATGAATACAAAGTACTACAACATCAGAACTTTTAATGTACATACTACACTAAATCACATACGCCTACATGAAGCAATATTAATAAAGCTCAAAAATTAAATCACATATCATCCTGATGCCTACACAATATCATGTCATGTGCAACTAAGTGCAACATAAATAAAATTCATAATGAATTAATTAATAACTTGGTAAAAAGAAAGTATGCTGTTTTTGCTGAGCTGCCTAATTAAAAAATTACATCACTTCAGAAGCAAACCTTTTTATTTTCCAGAGGCTGACACTGAATTTAAATCTCACTGAAAGACAATATCAGATTTATCAAAACTTCTCTTTTTTTCATGGTATGTATATACTAAATATCATAATTCTGTACTGGACCATTGTGAGATATATGCAAATACTACACATCAAAATATTCACCTGAGGCATGTCCATTATTTAACATAGGTTTTCTGATTTTACTTTGTAGCTTTTGTGAAGATATGTGTTTTAAATATGGCCAAGTGCATTAAATATGATATGAATGTAAATAACTGGCTAAGCTTCAGGACAGTCTGTTACCACAACCTTCATATTTGTTGGCTTCACTGACCTAATGTAGACCTTGGTATATGCTACAGTGCAGCCTGTCACCACAAATAGGATTTCAAGAGTGAGGATGGAGGTAGGGAAAGTTTGGGGAATCCTACACTACACACTAATAGAATGATTATATTACTGAGAACTTGCTGTTGTTAACTTTTATCTCATTGACCTGAACACATGGGAAGCATACAAATGGAGCTGGGAGATTTTGATCAGTGTCCTAATTGGAATTATAGTTTTCAAATAAATCTGTAAGTTTTTCCGAAGTAAGGGTGATAAGTATTTCAGTACCACTGCACATTTTCTAAAACTCAAATTATGAACAAAGGTAAAAGATTGGATTATTCCTCATGTACATATTAACACACCAATAAATATCTGCTTATTTAACACCATTCAGCATTTGCAACAGAAAGGTGGCACACATGTGCATGCAGAATGACCAGCACATTTACAAACAAATTATGGACAGCAAGAGCAGCATCTATGTTCTAATTTTGTTTTTTTCTTTACAAAAAAAATTGGAGAACCGCTGTATTAGAGCATTTTGATTTTGAACACCTTCAACACTGTCATGAATGTCATTTTTTGAACACATCTCAGATGGAAGATTATTTTACACAAAAAAACTGAATGTCAAAATAAATGTAGACTGAGAAAGCCTGGGATCCATTGATTCAAGAAGGGCAATAGCATTTTAAACACAAAGGAAATCCTGGATCTTAACTGTTTCTCCTGTCTTCAAATATCAGAAGTAAAAACAGGTAGGCCCTCAAGTTAATTATGCTGTCAGCATTGAGAGGAAATGTTATTCTCCAGAATGTGAAATGTGCAGTCAATACCTGGTTTTATCTCTAAATGTCAAGCCATAAAATGGCCATACGCAAATGTAACAGAAAAAAAACAGTGTTACCAGTAAATAAAACAGGAGTACAAAAATTAACTGAAAACTGAACCTCGGGTCTAAAACGCAACCCACAAATCACTCGTGTTCATAAAGTCGAATGCAAACCAACTTCATCAGCCAATAAAAGTAAATAGCGTTTAGTAGCTGGGGGGCAGGCAGGGGTGGAGAATACAATGAATGCGACATTGGTTTTACAAGATTAATATAATTTGGATTAGAATGCGGACACACATAGAATCCATGGCAATAATTTCGTGGCAATGATGATGACATGGGAGAAAACAGCATTTATTTTCTGGCTCTACAAAATAATCCTTCAGTCTTTCGTTCGAAAATTGTATTTACTAACATACAGCTTATGACAGAGGAAAACAACTGACCTTGGCATAAGCAGAATGCAGTACAAACATAAACAGATGAAAGAAACACTATTCTTCATTTTATGAAACTTTTACTAATTTCCTGCAAATTCATTTTTCGTAAGCGTTTGCAAGTCAAAGTAACAAACTTGTTACCACCATAACAACTTGACGTGTACTGTATTATCTCCGGTTTAAATAAGTCAAAACGGAGCTTTTTAAATATTACCATTGTTTATGCTTATGAACTGCATACATTTCTGTGAACTCAACATGCAAAAAGTTTTAAACTTTTTTTGTTTATTTTTTTTTTTTTTTGTTTGGAATAGTGCACTGATTCGCATGGCTTTTTCGGTTGGGAGAGTTACTGATATGTGTAACTGACAACGGACTTTCTTCCTCTCAGATTACAATTTCATGGCGCTGTTGGCTACGTCACGTTAACAATAGTGACTTACAAATCGAAGCTTACAAATCTATTTTAACGAATCTACTGACTATTTACAAACTTATCGTAATTTTTTAATCATTTGGGTGCGTTCATTCAACTAGTGACATTAAGAGTGTACAAGAAAAACAATATCAACACCGTATTTAAGAATAATAGATCACTTAATGAATAACTAAAGTAATTTTGATTTTGTAAAACATCATTGGCGTCTCCTCTATTTTACATCTTTGACTATTTTGACAGCCCGTGAACCAAAGATTAATGTTGTAGCTACGTTTGAGTTTATGATGTACCTCAAAATTGCTCGTAAAATGTTCAGTTTTTGGATTGATGCGAAAGAATTTACTGGAGCGAAGTGTTTAAGATATAAAGTGGGCTGAGTACCAAAATATGGACGGAGAAAGGAAAGGAATTTCACATTGCAACGACCTGTTTGATTCACCAAATACGCCCCAGGCAAGCTCTGTTTGTAGTACAGAGGTAAGGTAGGCAAAAGCTATTCATAGGAAAGATGGTAGTGAAGTTAAAAGAAGTATAAAACTACCAACATTCGTCGGACATGCTTGACAGGAGCATGATATTATATGTTATGACATAATAACGGAGTAAATATAACTTATTGCAGGAGAGTCGTTTGTACGTCAGCCCAATTGTGATTCAGTTGCAACAAAGTGAACCAAATAGTACAGGAAATGTGTCGAAATCGCTCCATTCAACTTCTTCAAGCTCGAGTGTCGTATGCAGAATTTGCCACGATGGTATGCCCTAACTTAATCGTTTATAAGCAAAAAAATTTAACAAGTATGTCTGTTATATTGGAGTATCTGCTCTATTCTTTTTAAAAGTGTTGATGATTAGACTGCAGGAGCAAATGGAAATTTGGCCAAAGCTGTACGTATTTTTAGTAAAATTATGGTGCATTTCTTTAGCCTTCTTTTCTCGCAGTTTACTTGGAACGAAAATTATCGGTACATTTTAATATGTTCTGGCGAAGATGCACTGTTTTGAATGGAAAACAGAAGATTCTTCGGAGCGGAAAATATGTTTCGGTATGCTTGTCAGCAGCTGCAGTAAATTTATCAGTAGTAGTCCTCAATTTGCAGGAGGCCATTTTTATTTGAATTAATTCTTAGTTAAGTTATCGAATAGCTAAGTTTGCCCTCTAGGGCATTATCAAGTAACCTGGTGGTAAGAATAGTAACAAAAACGGTAGGCAGCTTACAACAACAAAAAATTTACAAAATCATACAAAAAATACTTTATAGGTGTGGGTGCTTCCATGATGACAAAAGGCAGGCTTGAAAGAGATTTCAAATAATGTATTTTCATGTCTTCATTAGAGTTTTTTTACTATTTTCGTATGTATGCACTGTATTTTGATCAGAAATCCTTCCCACACTTTGCAGGTGCTGTGAGCCTTGTTACACATGCTCGCTGCCTAGACAACTTGGCTGCACACCATAAAGTATGGCATTAAACATGCCAAGAAAACTTAGAGATAATATCAGATGCCAGCTATTTGTACTCTGTTTTGGTGTATATTCATTAGTATGATAGTTTTAGGTGACATTAACCAGCGTTTTATAGAGCACGTTCTTTGCAAATGTGCCTTATGATGAAAACACACTGGAAATTATTGAAATATTTCAGATCTTGTGGAAATTTTAAAAACCAACTTTCTCATCAGAATGTGAAAATATTTTGTTGGCACCAACCTACATTGGGAGAAATGATCATCATAATAAAGTAAGGTAAATCAGAGCTCGCATAGAAAGATACAGGTGTTCGTTTTTTCTGTGCACCGTTTGAGATTGGAATAATACAGAATTATTGTGAAGATGGTTCAATGAACCTTCTACCAGGCACTTGAGTTGATTCGCAGAGTATCCATGTAGATGTAGATGATAGGTCATGTAGCATTGAAGGGATTGCCGAGGTTGAGGGACCAGTCTAGGGGGTTGACAGGATGGGTGGTATGATTGAGATTTACTGTGTTATATGCAAATCTGAAAAGAAACATGGAATGCAGATGGCAGGAGTAGGAAAGTAGTCGTGTTGCACATAGGTGGTAATGTGCTTAAGAAGTGGCAGACAATGCAGAAGATGTGTGAGCAGTGTAGTAGACAACACAATTTGTAGCAGGATGGGTTGTACAGAGAAACAAAATTAGTACCACAAGTAATAGTACCAGCAAAACTGAGGGCTAGGGTGCTACAAGGAACACATGATCACATGTTAGCAGGTTGTGGAGGACATAGGGCTACCAACAGGAGAGTAGTGGAGAGATATTGGTGGAAGAATAGGAAGACAGGTGTGAACCAGTATGTGCAGTGAATCTTAGTGTGGATTTGAGTTGAATGGGAGTACCATTGCAGAGGTTACCTGAAGCATTAACACTGTTTGAAATTCTTGGGATTTATGTCTTAGGTCCTTTCAGTGAAGTACCTGCAGAGAATAAATAGGTACCCATATTACAGATCACTTTTTGAGATATGTGTAAATAGTAGCAATGCCAAACAAACTGGCAGCAACAGTGGCTCAAGGGCTGATAAATAACTGGATACTCAAGTTTGGGGTAGCTGAAATGATAATACTGAAACAGGGGACCACCTTTCTTTGATATGATAAGAGCAGACATGAAATGAGCAGAGTTACAGAAGTGAGATTACAGTTTGTCCAACAGGGTAGTGAGAGAGTCAGAATTCCTGTGCATTGAAGCTACTGTTTGGTCAGAAAGGGCAGGATGATTCCAAGGAAGTCATTAGGCCTGAGTTGTACTTCCAGCAGGTTGTGGCATGTTGGTTGTACTCTACTTTTGACAAATAGTAGTAGCCAGTTGTTTTGAGCAGGAAAACAAGATATCAGGGTGGTTAGAGTTGGATGGGAGTGGATTATTAACAAATGGGTCATCATGTGAAATAATGGAACTTACTTTCCATCTACCTGCCACAATTTCAGGAATAACCCATATAAGCATTTCGCAGTCTGTTGTATTGGCCAGAGGAACCCTGTGGGAATGTTACCAGCTATGAATCTGTGTTAAACCATATGTTGGCATCAGAGTTAATACAGTCCATATACAAACTCATTGCTGGTCAGGGGGCTGGAATCTCTGTGGAGACACTGATGCAGCATGTGAATTGTATAGGGAGAATGAATACTGGAAGGGAATGACGTTGACTATTTCCATATCAGTTACTGCAGTAACAGTTACTCTGCTTAGTGTAATCCTTGTTCACATGCACAAAAAGTGGAGAACAAGATAATGTTCAGCCTGAGCCATTATTCAAATTCTGGTAGACTGGATTCCCAAGTATTCAGAGGCACTAAAGAGAATTGTAACAATAAGTTAAGTTGGGCAGAAAACTAAGGGGCTTGGGGTTAAGTGGTGCGTAAGGGAAACACCAGGGTATTTCAAATTAAAGATAGCTTAGTTAAGGTGGAATGAGGAACTGGGTCATGTTAAGAGGGAGGACAATGTAGCACACCGACCAAATTTGGTCAGATGCACAAAATAAGAAGCAGGTTACAGCAGACTCAGCCACAGGTAAGCGCAGATGTTACGCCTTGCAAAACACCACAGCCTTCACATGTTGTGAGGCAAGCCAGCCAGACAGACGAGATGTGACAATAGTTGACACAGCAGCACCCAGGCAGAAGAAGATGAAAGCCTTTTCACACAAGCAGCTGGTGAGGTGTTGAATAAATATGCCATAGGGCATACCAAAGCCCAAGCAAGTGCTGGCCATGAGCATACAAATACCTAGCCACTTTTGTACTGAAGTCACCTTGTGTTGGTATCGTAGCACTACCATGGTGGTGAGCAACCGCTGTGACATTTGGAGTGCCATCCGGAATGCTGTACTGGGTCTGAAGTTCCACCTCACATCAGGGTAGTTCGCCCCGACACCAAGACACACAGAACCACTGCAGGGCCAGCCAAGTCCTGGAACATAATGCACCAACCACATCACTACTGCACTGGGTCACAGTTGCATCACCCATTGTTGCCAGCTGGGCAGTGCTGCAGGTAACAGCCACATGTTACACCATGCTCTATCAGCATTGCAGAACATTGTGCATACACGTGCAGTAGGCAACTGGATGTCTTGACTGCACTGCTGCTGCTGCTTTTAATGAAACATGGTAGAAAGCTGTAATACAGGAATTTGAAAAGTGTGGAACAATCTCTCTGACTCTGGTCATTTTTCATTTAGTTCCTCAAACAGTCTCTGAAGGAATATCCTGAAAGTTTGTCCCAAACTGATACCTTTGTGGTCTGGAAGAGCTTGGCTATTGTCTCGACCAGCACTATTGCCAACGTCCAAACGGCTATCTTTGGCACCATCTCCTAAAGACAATTTACTTTTCCCATTCCCTCCAAGCAAAAAGTAAAGCACCATAGTCCAGGGAGACTCTCCTGAATTTGGGGCATGGATTTGTGCCCTCAAGTCTTTCCAGAGAGCCATCAGAACAACCTCCATCTGTTGTAAGGTAATGTGGATCAGTGGATACCCCTGCTGGATAATCCCCATCCTTAAAACCAAGAGTGCTGTACTAAGGGTATGTTTTCCTGTATTTGGCTCAACTTTTTCTGGTTCTGAGTATTGTAAGAATTGGGAATATTTGGCTCTTCCTTTATTCCACGTCTTGGAGATAGAAGAGATCTGTTAGGAAGTCATTCTTCGCCTTCTCTTTCTGTCCTTTGAGAAGTTTTCTCCTGTGGTCCAGACAAGGATTTGATCTTGAACAAGTCCAACTTAAGTGGTGATTTCCACGTCTTTGTTTTGTTTTGTTCTTTTTTGTTCCATTTTGATCCTGCAAGAATTGGGGATTTATTCGCTCAACACCGCAGAGCAACATGAAGTGCAAGGCTAATTACTCAGGGAGCTTGCCTGGTATCCCTGAGGCACCATCAATGATACAACTTCACCACTGCCATGCAGCCCTTGGCATGGATTGCATCACACCTTGGAGTGAGTGTCTTGGGAATTGGGGAAGGGTTATGGAATTGGATATGGGAGAGATGGTTGTTTTGAGACACACTGTCTGGTTCATCCACTGAGGTCTGTCTGGCATGGGAGGCCCCACTAGTAGTTGCACTAGTCAGCATAGCCCTCAGCTTCAAGAGATCCTGCAAGCATCTCCACCAACATAACCAGTGCTTCAAGGTGGTGCCCCCAGAAAGGTTATTTTTAGTTTTGTTGAGTTGGTTATGAGAGTGTTGGCTGCATTCCCGTAAGACAATCACTGCAATATTTATTTTTCGTGACAGTCCAGCACACAGTAGCAGCAGCTATCTGTGGCTTTGCCAGCTGCTTGAAGAACACCAACTTCTGATGGCTGTGTGATGGTACAACTGAAGCAACCAGCTTACATTCCTACATTGTGGTAGTTGAGCTTCCATGAGAATCAGCTGATCTGGAATAAGAAGGGTTATTAAACCCATCTTTCTGATTACCTGCAAAATATGGAATTTTAATGTTGTGTAGAACATCTGAAAAAGATATGAAGACTGAACGGAAAAGCTGCTCTTATATGCCATAAACTGTGAAGTTTGTGGTGCCTATTGACCTCGTTGGTGTATCATATTTAAGGAAGCAGTAGAAATGTGCTTTTGAACTTCAGTAATTGAAATAAAGCATTTGCTATATGCAGCTTGGCAGTCTATTTTGAAAGGCATTTGGTGAAAATATTACACTCTTCTTGATTTGGCAACCACAGTTGGCACCCCTAATCTTCCAAGCATGCTATTTGAATTCTGCAGTTGTATATGCCCACCACAACTGCTGCCAGTATAAGGAGACTGATCTGTTTCTCAAAGCATCATGGACATTCTGTGAACCAATTAATTTGGAAACCAAAGAGGCTATGATAGTATTAGTGCAATGGAATAAATTTAGTGAAAGATGGAAAATACAGATTCTCAAAGCTTTGTCTGCCTCTGTAATGTGGTGGTCAGCATGTCTGGTTATTACGCAGTTGCCAGTGCTGGTAGGGGTTTTTCCTTTGTAGGACGACTGGAACATGGCCCACTCAGTCTAGTGATACCAACTGATGAGTGACTTGAGTGAGTGTAGTGGCTCAAACATCAAGAAATCTGATAATGGCTGAGATAGTGGTGTGCTGACCACAAGCCACTCCATACATGTCCAGAGACAGTTGGCATAGAATGACAAAGTGGTCGGTCAGTCCCATTTGGTCTGTCAGGGCCAAAATACAGGGCTTTGCTATTGCTTTGCTTCAAAGTATTTTGTAGATTAGTTTTCTACGAAACTAATCATACGTCGCCATACTGGTAGCAATGTTAAGTTTGCTTTTGATTCTAATCACAGAGAAAATGGATGTGGCATACTGCAATCTATACAGACGGTGTTAAGTCTAACTTAAATTTGAGGACACATTTGTCTCTACATGTTCCTTATCCATGGGAATTGTATACACACTTAAATACAAAGACTGATAAGTGGCATTCTCCTGATCAATACTGCTACAGCCGGTACGTGATAAACTTTCTGAAATCCAAGAAATTTTGTGGATTCTGTAGTGTCAGAGTCACATGATACTCTTAATTTAAATGATGGAATAGCGTAGTTTCAGAGCCACATTGCATGTCGATGCAGTGGAAAACAATGTAGCTGAAATTGTGTGTGTCATAAATAGTAATTTGAAGTATAGATAACCAACTTTCCTGTACTCCAAAATTTTCTAAAGCTGTGTGCAGTCATCTGAGAGTATGTTGGTATATTGGTATGTTCTGTATTCTTTACACTGCTTTAAGTGTTAGAAATTAGACAGAATATTCACTGCCTCATTTGTGGAGCCCCAAAGCAGCTAGTCATCAAAGTTAACACATTTCTGCAGAAACAATGGCAAGCAACCTTATCACTGCCTGCCCATTTATTGCTTTTGCAAAGTATGCAGTACAAGCACTGATGCCCAGCAGTCAAGGCAGCTGCTGCTGCTGGTCTGTTGAGTGACAAACATTCAAAATAATAAACTAAAGCCAGTCACTGTTTCCCACTCTGTTCCAGCCAATGAAGTATCCATCTTTGTACCTTCAGGTCCACAGAGATCAGGGGAATCATCAGCTGAAATCACACTTTCTTTAGCTTTAGATGATGGTGAACAAATTGTGCATTATAATTATACAGAAAGATGTTAAAGCCAATTTATCCCTAATCTACCTTTCAGGAGAAAATGGGGGAAGGAAGGAAGGCAGGCACGTGACATTAATACGTGCTGCACTTCATTTGTCTTCCTTACAATACTGTAATACTTGGTTAGTGTAATAAGCTATTTATTTTGCATGATACAGAATACACCGATAGCCTGAATGACCAGTCCATGTCTTGTAAACATTGTAGGTTGTCAGCCAAAAGATCCACAAAGTAAATTTGCAATTCTGCGAGAGTAAAATGGCCACCAAATATAACAGAATAAGTCACCGGTAGATTGTATCAAAGTACCAGCGAGAGTTGGCAGTAAAAGCTCAGGACAGTCTGAAGTGATTGGGCTCTGCTAGGCAGTGACAAGAGTATGTGAGGTAGACAATGTCGGTGATTCTGTCCATGTGCTAACCGTGCTATGCTATCTTGAAGCAGTTGATAAAGTCTGTGGTAGCAATGATCTTAGGTTACTGATCTTGCTGTCACCCCCCCCCCCCCCCCCCCCGCCCCCCCAAAAAAATCACCTTAATTAACGTATAGGGTTAAAAGTGCACCTACCAACAATGGGACTGACGTAATAGGAAGGGCAGGAAGAGTGTGCGTGTGTGCGTGCATGCGTGTGTGTCGGCCAGTAATGTGTTGACGGAGGCAGCTTGACATAGGGCAATGTCGGTGGTAGAGGCTCCATGATTTCAGTGTCAGCTGCATATAGCAGTGGTGATATCTCATAACTGGAGTCAGATGTTGGCATCCAGATGACTGCCTTCTCACTGAAAGCAAACTGTTCAGATAATGAAAGGGATCCCTCTCTGTAGATACCCACTTGGCCTGTGATATTGGTCAGGGGCTCGATGTGGCCTTGGTCATAATTGGCCAGCTAAAGCATCAGTGATGGTGCCACAGTCAGCAGATGCAGTTGATTTGTGTGCCTCTCTCCAGCCTTGTGCTGTTGCCTTTGTTACAAACATTTTTTTGGTTGTGGGTGGCTATGATGTTGCTGGGGAGCCAGACTGGGACCCAGCCAAAAGAGTGGACATGAACCCACAGAGTAACAATTGCTGTTGCTGTGCTGGTGTGGCCGAGGTGTTAGTTAAATAAAGTTAAGTGTCCAATGATGGCAATCACACAGCAGCCATGGGATCAGTGTGGTCCTACATGAAGCCAGGAACTGAGTTGCAAGCTCTGAGACTGTGTTTTTGTGCATCTTTATTTTGAACAAATGAAGTTCTCAGGTTCCCCATTGGAGGCTGGATGGAGTGACATTGTTGTAAGGTGGGTTACGCAATTCTGCATGCATAAGACTGGAAATGACTTGAGTACTGTTGACTGTCACAATGGTTCCCAAGGACGCGGTATGTGGCAAAGATATTCTGTAAGGCTCTTATAATTACTTGTGTATATGGTGCTGCTCACACTAGATAAAAGAATTTAGAGATTGGGATATGTAGTTCATCCTAGACACAGGAATTGGTTGGCAAAGTTAACATGGATGCTCTCCCACCTGGCACGGAGGTGTTGACCATCTGCCAGCGGTCATAATGCAGAAGGCTGGTGATATGATGAGATAGTGACAGCAAGATGACTACCCCACAGCCATTTTGCGTTAGGCAATGTAGGAGGAGACAACAGCAAGTGCAATAACCTGATTTCAGAGAAATTTTGCTTAGTGAATGAGGGGGCAAAATAAATTTAAAAAAAAAGGGGGAGAGGAGGAGGAGGAGGAGAAGATTGTCATAGTTTTTGAGGTATTCCTGAGGTACTTTATGTGCCTTTTACTGCTTGGTATCACCAGACGAAATGGTGGCTTTTAGCAGTTAGCATCACGACTTTTTAATTTTGCACTCTGTAGTTGAAACCCAATTATTACTTCTTTCATTTGTGTACCGAGGTTGTAGGTGACTATATGAATGTTTTACAATGTGCATTGATATAAGGTTGTCCTTAATCATCTATTAACAGAGTGAGGTGGTGCAGTGGTTAGCCCATTGGATTCGCTTTCGGGAGAACAATGGTTGAAGCCCACATCCAGTCATCCTGATAAAGATTTTCTGCAATTTCCCTAAATCGCTTCAGGCAGATACCAGGATGGTTGCATTGAAAGGGCATGGCAGACTTCCTTCCCCACCCTTCCCTAATCTGATGGTACCGATGACCTTGCTGTTTGGTCCCCTCCCCCACTCCAACCAACTCGTCTACTAATTTTCAGATGAATGAATTAAAAAACAAAAAAAAAGAGAAAATTATTTGAAACTGTTTTCGGTTACTGTTGTATACCTTGATTCATAGTCAATTAAGTGCCAGTTTTTGAAGGAGTGATCAGTTTTGCATGATTTGCTGTGGAATTATTGCCAACACATGCAGGTGTTGACAGATGTGAAAATTACCGAACTATCAGTTTAATAAGTCACAGCTGCAAAATACTAACACGAATTCTTTACAGACAAATGGAAAAACTGGTAGAAGCCAACCTCAGGGAACCCCTCTGCGGGTCCGGGGGTTAGAATAGGCCCGAGGTATTCCTGCCTGTCGTAAGAGGCGACTAAAAGGACTCCATCCCCCTCAAGGGGGTAGTTAGCGTCTGCGTCCGGAGACGGACGGTTCCACGACCTATATTTGTGGTCTTTTTGGTTTTTCACTCCTCGTTTCTTCCTTCCTTTGGTTGGTTCCTTTCTTTGTTCTTCTCCATCTCACTGTCTTCCTTATTCTCCTCCTTGCCTTCTCCTCCTTGCCTCCTCCTCCTTGCCTTCTCCTCCTTGCCTCCTCCTCCTTGCCTCCTCCTCCTTGCCTCCTCCTCCTTGCCTCCTCCTCCTTGCCTCCTCCTCCTTGCCTCCTCCTCCTTGCCTCCTCCTCCTTGCCTCCTCCTCCTTGCCTCCTCCTCCTTGCCTCCTCCTCCTTGCCTCCTCCTCCTTGCCTCCTCCTCCTCCTCGCCTTCTCTGGTCTCCGCCTCGGCGTTTGAGACAGTCTGTCCTCTCTCTCTTCCTTTTCCTCTTTTTCCTTCCTCCCTGTGCGCACCTGAAGGCCGACCCACGCGTTCGCACGCGTAGCCGGTGACGGGGTAACGCATAATTCCCCGCCCTGGGTAGACAAGTAAGGCACGCTCGTACCCCCTGGTAAAGGCCAGGCCCAGGGTGGGATGACTGCCTGAGCTGATACCTTCTGACCATGCCGATTGGTCCCTCCGTCTGTTTCTCGGGAGGTGTGACCTGAGGTGTAAACATTCACCTAAGGCTGGAGTGCCCTCTGAGAGGGTCCCCATAAGGAAGGAGCGTGCCATCAGAGATGCTGGCAGTCATGGGGGATTCCTCCGCAATGGATTTCTCTTCTTCTCTCTCGACTTCTGCCCACAAACGGAAACATGACCAGCCACCAGTGACAAAAGTACTACCGCCTTACCCACAGTTCCTCGTCGTTTCTCGATCTGAGGACGGAAAGGATTTTTCCTCTGTCAACCCTTTCGTTATCCAGAAGGGCGTAGATGCCATAGCCGGATCTGTTAAGTCTTGTACAAGGTTGCGTAATGGTACCTTGTTAATAGAAACTGAGAGCGCCTTTCAGGCACAGAAACTGCTTCGAGCCACACTCCTGTACATGTTCCCTGTCAGGGTGGAGGCTCACCGAACTTTGAATTCGTCTCGTGGTGTGGTCTATACTAGATCCCTCGACGGATTGACTGACGAGGAGATTCAATCTTTCCTCACTGAGCAGGGCGTGACGGCTGTCCATAGGGTCATGAAAAAGGTCAACAATGACCTTGTACCGACCCGGACACTTCTCTTGACCTTTGATAGTGTTAAGCTGCCATCGCGCATCAAAGCGGGCTACGAGATTATTTCTGTTCGCCCCTATGTCCCGACACCTACGCGCTGCTACCAGTGTCAGTGTTTTAATCACACTCGCCAGTCTTGTTCCAATGCGGCTGAATGTGTCACTTGCGGCAGGGATGCCCATGAGGGTGACTGTCCACCTCAGTCTCCTCATTGTGTGAACTGTCAGGATGACCATGCAGCGTCCTCCCGCGACTGCCCCATCTATAAGGAAGAACGCTGTATCCAAGAAATTCGGGTCAAAGAGAAAGTGTCCACCTCGGCTGCTCGCAAGCTATTAGCTAGTAGGAAGCCCACGCTGCTCCCAGCGGAGAAATACAGTCCTGTCCTTGCCTCTCCTCGGACTACCAGGGAGGTGGCAACCCAGACATGCGATCTGACCTTCAGCACCACGGTCGTCCGTTCGGCCAGTGCTAAGATCGCGCGGTCGACGTCTCCTCTTCCTCCCATCACCCCACACACACAAGCCCCTTCATCAGCTTCTGCTAAGACGAAGACCCAGAAGTCAGATGCACGGGCCTTCAAGAAGGAACCGTCCCGTGCAGACTTCCTACGTACCTCGACCTCCCAGCCATCGACCAGTACTTCCACCAAACGACCTTCCAAGGAGGCTCATAGGAAGCACAGTTCTCCTTCTCCGCCACGGCGCATTTCTTCTCCTGCGCCACCCAGCGGTTGCCGCCCCAGGCTGTCATCCGTTTCGCCTGGCCGCACCGCTGGTAGCCGTTCACCGGTGGAGGAAGCTCCCCCTCCCGGCCATCTTACCAAGATGGCCGATGAACCTATAGAACCAATGACTGTCCGCCTACTGATAGCGGCAGCAGTGCTCGCTCGAAGCCAGGCCCTCAGCGGCCTTCGAGGTGACCCCTTCTTTCATCTTCCTTTTCTTCTTACGATGGCACTTGTTCACTGGAATATTCGCTCCAACCGAGAGGACTTGAAGTTGCTGCTCCGCTTGCACCGTCCGCTCGTCGTAGCCCTCCAGGAAACGAAGCTACGCCCATGTGATCAAATTGCCTAGGCACACTACACCTCTGTAGGTTTTGACCTACCCCCTGTGGTAGGTATTCCGGCTCATGGAGGGGTTATGTTGCTGGTCCGGGATGATATTTACTATGATCCCATCACATTGCACACCGGCCTGCAGGCAGTTGCCATCCGAATTACTCTCCCCACTTTTACATTTTCCATTTGTACCGTTTACACTCCATCATCGTCTGCCGGTACCAGGGCAGACATGATGCAAATTATTGCTCAGCTACCTGCACCATTTTTGTTAACTGGAGACCTCAACGCCCACCATCCCCTTTGGGGCTCTCCAGCATCCTGCCCGAGGGGCTCCACGTTAGCAGACCTTTTCAACCAGCTCAATCTTGTCTGCCTCAATACTGGCGCCCCTACTTTTCTTTCGGACCCATCTCACAACTATTCCCATTTAGACCCCTCTATATGTACTACTCAACTTGCACGCCGGTTTGAGTGGTATGCACTGATACATATTCGAGCGACCACTTCCCGTGTGTTATCCATCTCCTGCAGCATACCCCCTCTCCGTGCTCATCTAGTTGGACCATCTCCAAAGCAGACTGGGGCTCTTCTCTTCCAGGGCGACCTTTCAGGATCAAACCTTCACAAGCTGCGATAGTCAGGTCGCACATCTCACGGAAGTCATTCTCACTGCTGCTGAATATTCCATCCCTCACACTACTTCTTCTCCACATCGCGTACCGGTCCCCTGGTGGACCGCAGCATGTAGAGACGCTTTACGTGCTCGTCGACATGCTTTACGCACCTTTAAACGCCACCCTACAGTGGCGAATTGTATCAATTATAAACGATTACGTGCACAGTGTCGTCGTATTATTAAAGAAAGCAAGAAATCCAGCTGAGCTGCTTTCACAAGCACCTTCAACAGTTTTACTCCTTCTGTTGTCTGGGGTAGCCTGCGCCAGCTATCTGGCACTAAGGTCCACTCACCAGTTTCTGGCTTGACGGTCGCAAATGACGTCCTTGTGGCCCCTGAGGATGTCTCCAATGCCTTCGGCCGCTTTTTTGCAGAGGTTTAGAGTTTTGCTCATTACCACCCTGCCTTCCTCCCCCGCAAACAGGCAGAGGAGGCTAGGCCACCTAACTTTCGCTCCTCGAACCGTGAAAGTTATAATGCCCCCATGCACCATGCGGGAACTCGAAAACGCACTTGCCCGGTCACAGTCCTCCGCTCCAGGGCCTGATTCTATTCATATTCAGATGCTGAAGAACCTTTCTCCTGCGGGTAAAGGTTTTCTTCTTCGTACTTACAATCGCATCTGGATTCAGGGACATGTTCCCGCATGCTGGCGCGGGTCTATTGTTGTCCCGATTCCTAAGCCGGGGAAGGACAAGCACTTGCCTTCCAGTTATCGACCCATCTCGCTTACCAGCTGTGTCTGTAAAGTGATGGAGTGAATGATTAACTCTCGTTTGGTTTGGCTGCTCGAGTCTCGACGCCTACTTACCAATGTACAATGTGGATTTCGTAGGCGCTGCTCTGCTGTTGACCATCTGGTTACCTTGTCGACCTTCATTATGAATAACTTCTTGCGGAAGCGCCCGACCGTGGCTGTGTTCTTTGATTTGGAGAAGGCTTACGACACCTGTTGGAGGGCGGGCATTCTCTGCACCATACATACATGGGGCCTTCGCGGTTGCCTCCCTCTTTTTATTCGTTCCTTTTTAATGGATCGACAGTTCAGGGTACGTGTGGGTTCTGTCCTGTCAGACACCTTTCGCCAGGAGAATGGGGTGCCACAGGGCTTAGTTTTGAGCTTCGCTCTCTTCGCCATAGCGATCAATCCAATAATGGATTGCCTCCCAGCTGATGTATCAGGCTCCCTTTTCGTGGACGATTTTACCATCTATTGCAGCGCGCAGCGTACATGTTTCCTGGAGCGCTGTCTTCAGCGTTCTCTTGACCGTCTTTACTCCTGGAGTGTCGCCAATGGCTTCCGTTTTTCTACCGAGAAGACGGTCTGTATTAACTTCTGGCGCTACAAAGAGTTTCTCCCACCGTCCTTACGACTCGGTCCCGTTGCTCTCCCATTCGTGGAGACAACAAAATTTGTAGATCTTACATTTGACAGGAAACTTAGCTGGTCTCCACATGTCATATTTGGCTGCCCGTTGTACCCGTTCTCTAAATGTCCTCCGTGTTCTCAGTGGTATGTCGTGGGGAGCGGATCGAACTGTCCTACCTCGTCTATATCGGTCGATCGTCCGCTCCAAGCTGGATTATGGGCGCTTCGTATACTCCTCTGCGCGGCCATCCATCTTACGCCGCCTCAACTCCATACAACATCGGGGTTTACGACTTGCAATCAGAGCGTTTTATACTAGTCCCGTCGAGAGTCTTCATGCTGACGCTGGTGAATTGCCACTCACCTACCGGCGCGATATACTGCTTTGTCGGTATGCCTGTCGGCTACTGTCAATGCCCGACCACCCGTCTTATGTTCCTTTTTTTGACGACTCTCTCGACCGTCAATACGGGTTGTATGTCTCTGCCCTGCTACCCCCTGGAGTTCGCCTTCGTCGCCTCCTTCAACACCTTAATTTTTCACTCCCTGCAACCTTTTGAGTGGGTGAGAGCCACACGCCACCTTGGCTCCAGGCTCAGGTTCGCGTTCACCTTGACCTCAGCTCGCTCCCAAAGGAGGTTACCCCTGGTTCGGTCTACCACTCCCGTTTTGTCGAACTTCGTTCGAAGTTCATTAATACGACCTTCATTTATACAGATGGCTCCAAGACCAATGACGGGGTCGGGTGATCTTTTATTGTCGGGGCACAAAGTTTCAAATACCGGCTCCATGGCCATTGTTCGATCTTCACAGCTGAGCTCTTTGCCCTCTACCAGGCTGTTCTTTGCATCTGCCGCCACCGACATTCTGCTTATGTCATCTGCTCCGATTCCCTGAGCGCCATCCAGAGCCTCAGTGATCCGTATCCGGTTCACCCTTTCGTGCACCGGATCCACCGCTCTCTTCAGCAGCTGGTGGACGCCGGATCTCCGGTTAGCTTTATGTGGGTTCCTGGCCAAGTCGGTATCCCTGGGAACGAAGCTGCAGATGCCGCGGCCAAGGCTGCGGTCCTCCAGCCTCGGACAGCTTCTTGTTGTGTCCCTTCGTCATTTGTCGGCACATTTTATCGCTGTGGCATGCCGATTGGGCTGCACTTACGGACAACAAGCTTCGGGCCTTGAAACCTCTTCCCGCGGCTTGGACGTCCTCCTCCCGCCCTTCTCGACGGGAGGAGATCGTTTTGGCCCGGTTACGAACTGGACACTGCCCGTTCAGCCATCCCCATCTGCTGACGGCTGCGCCGGCGCCGTTCTGTCCATGTGGGCAATTGCTGACGGTCCACCACATTTTAACGTCCTGTCCGGATTTTAACACACTGCATCTTGATCTTGGCCTGCCATGTACTCTAGATGCCATTTTAGCGGATGACCCACGAGCAGCTGCTCGCGTTCTTCGTTTTATCAACTTGACAAACCTCTCTAAGGACACTCGATTATGCTGGTTTTTTTTTTTTTTTTTTTTTTTTTTTTTTTTTAAAAATCCTATGCCTGTCAGTCTGTCTTTTCCCTTTTAGTTGCTGTTTTAAACTTGTGCCTTGCGGTGCATTCCTAACGTAGTCTGGGCACTAATGACCATTGAAGTTGTGCGCCATACAAAAAAAAAAAAAAAAAAAAAAAAAAACACCCTCAGGGAAGATCAGTTTGGATTCTGTATAATGTTGGAACACGTGAGGCAATACTGACCCTATGACTTATCTTAGAAAATAGATTAAAGAAAGGCAAACCTACATTTCTAGCATTTGTAGACTTAGAGTAAGCTTTTGACAATGTTTACTGGAATACTCTTTCAAATTCTGAAGGTGGCAGGGGTAAAATACAGGGAATGAAAGGCTATTTACAAATTGTACAGAAACCAGATGTCACTTATAAGAGTCGAGGGACATGAAAGGGAAGCAGTGGTTGGGAAGGGAGTGAGACAGGGTTGTAGCCTCTCCCCGATGTTATTCAATCTGTATATTGAGCAAGCAATGAAGGAAACAAAATAAAAGTACGGAGTAGGTATTAAAATCCCTGGAGAAGAAATAAAAACTTTGAGGTTCGCCGATGACATTGTAATTCTGTCAGAGACAGCAAAAGACTTGGAAGAGCAGTTGAACGGAATGGACTGTGTCTTGAAAGGAGGATATAAGATGAACGTCAACAAAAGCAAAACAAGGATAATGGAATGTAGTCGAATTAAGTTGGGTGATGCTGAGGGAATTAGATTAGGAAATGAGACACTTAAAGTAGTAAAGGAGTTTTGCTATTTGGAGAGCAAAATAAATGATGATGCTAGAGATAGAGAAGATACAAAATGTAGACTGGCAATGGCAAGGAAAACGTTTCTGAAGAAGAGAAATTTGTTAACATGGAGTATAGATTTGTCAGGAAGTCGTTTCTGAAAGTATTTGATGGAGTGTAGCCACGTATGGAAGTGAAACGTGGATGATAAATAGTTTAGACAAGAAGGGAATAGAAGCTTTCGAAATGTGGTGCTACAGAAGAATGCTGGAGATTAGATGGGTAGATCACATAACTAATGAGGAGGTATTGAATAGAATTGGGGAGAAGAGGAGTTTGTGGCACAACTTGACAAGAAGGGACCGGTTGGTAGGACATGTTCTGAGGCATCAAGGTATCACAAATTTAGCATTGGAGGGCAGCGTGGAGGGTAAATTGTAGAGGGTGACCAAGAGATGAATACACTAAGCAGATTCAGAAGGATGTACGTTGTAGTAAGTACTGGGAGATAAAGAAGCTTGCACAGGATAGGGTAGCATGGACAGCTGCATCAAACCAGTCTCAGGACTGAAGACCACAACAACAACAACAACAACAACAACAACAACATGAAATATTCACCATTGTTAACCATATTTCTTTCCTGAGTTAGATTAATACAAAGAAGTGTTGCTGTGGCAAAGCTGCCCTTGGTGGTATTCAGAAATCTGTGTTTCGAATTTTCCCACGATTGGTATTGTCCAAGTGAATGCACCAAATCATTCTTGAAGAATGACCATACGAATATAATATAAGAACTGATATGAGAATCAAAAAGGATTCTAACCCCTCAACATACCATATACACACACATGTATAATGTAATAAATGCGTGAAACTTATTGTGAAGTCCAGTTGTAACATTACAATTAATGTAACCCTCTTGTGTCCCCTAATTTGATAAGAAACGTTCAAGTAGTAATCTTCTATGGTAAGTAAATGAAAACAATTAAAAAAAATAAAAACAATGATCAGGTTTTAAACACGGGGCACAAAATTAAGAAGCCATGATGCTAACCATTTGGCCACCATTTCATCTAAGGATATCGTGCAGAAAAGGCGCATAAAGTACTTCAAAAAGATGTGTTCGCTTTTTTGTGCCTCTTCCACTGAGCGAAGTTCTTGAGAAATTGGGTGATTCACAAATATTAAACTGTTGTGGGTAGTGTGAAAGGACATTTCATTTAATGTTTCTACAGTAAATTGTCTTTATAAAAGTGAACATTATTTCACCGCCAATTCCTGCTCTTTTATTAAACTTGCAACAAAGTTCATTTGGGTTAATGTGACATGCATTGTTTGGACCTTGGACAGAAGTGTAGTCAATATTTTAAAATGGAACCACCCGTTAGGAGGCTATACAAACTGGGTTGTTCTTTCATTATTCAATTTTTCATTTGTGCATATGTACATTGGTGCTCAAGTTGAACTTTGGTGGAAACAGTAGTTAACTTCAACATTAGACATTTACATATTTGATAGCAAACAGCAGTACGAACATTGCATTAATGTATTTCACATTACCAAAAAATTTACATACTGTAGCAAAGCAAATTCTTGAGTCTGGAAAGGAAATTAAAGGTTTGAGATGGGTGATTAGGTGGAATCTTTGAGATGGGTGATTAGATGGAATCTAGGACCGTAGAGACATTGGTGAAATTTTTGATTCCCAAAACAGATTGCAGGAACATTTTTCTGTGTGGGAATAAAGCATCTGAAATGAAGTCAGTTTTGGTGGCATATGAGACAGGTTGTTCATACCAGTCAGTTCTGTGGGAGAGTACTGCCCCGATGCTGTGCTTTGAAGCATCAGTAGCCAAGATAAGTAACATGAACAGGTTGTAAGTTGATAGACAGGAATCATACATATGACTCAGTTTTAATTTTTGATAATCGTTGTGGGGCTATGGGATCATTCATATTTTACTCAATTCCTCTATAAGTTATTGAGTGGTCTGGCAATCTGGGCACCACTTGATATAAATTTGGCATAATTAATTTTTTCCAAGAATTGTTGGAGGTATTTTTAGCTTGTAGGCACTTGACTTTTGTCTATGGCTTCTACATATGGTGTGGTTGGTTTTAACCTCTGTACCTCACGATATGACCTAGACATTCAACTTGGATTTGGAAAAAAAAAAAAAACAAATCGTGCTTATTTACGCTGATGTCCCAAAGAAACTGGTATACATATTCATATTCAAATAGAGGCAGAATAAGGCGCTGCAGTTGTTAGATCGGTTACTGCTTCTGCAATGACATTTTATCAAGATTTAAGTGAGTTTGAAAGCGGTGTTATAGTCGGCATGTGAGTGATGGACACAGCATCTCAGAGGTAGCGATGAAGTGGGGTTTTCCCCTACAACCCTTTCACAAGTGTACTGTGAATATTAGGAATTCAGTAAAACATCCGACATCACTGTGGACAGAAAAATCCTGCAAGAACAGGTCTGACGACAACTGAGAGAATCATTCAACATGACAGAAGTGCAGCCCTTCTGCAGACTGCTGCAGATTTCAACGTTGGGCCATCAACAAGTGTTGGCGTGTAAACCATTCAATGAATCATCATTGATATGGGCTTTTGGAGCCAGAGGCCCACTCGTGTATCCTTGATGAGTGCATGACATAAAGCTTTACGCCTGGCCTGGTCGTGTCAACACTGACATTGGACTATTGATGACTGGAAACATGTTCATGTTGCCTGGTTGGATGAGCCTTGTTTCAAATTGTATTGAGCGGAGGGACGTGTAGGGGTATGGGGACAATCTCTTGAATCAATGGACCCTGCATGTCAGCAGGGGACTGTTCAAGCTGATGGAGTCTCTGTAATGGTTTGGGGCGTGTGCAGTTGGAGTGATATGGGACCCCTGATGTGTCTATGCCGATGGGCTTGAGCAATTCCAGCAGGACTACTGGACACCTCACAGGTGCAGAATTGCTGCAGAGTGGCTCCAGGAACTCTCTTCAGAGTTTAAACACATCCGCTGACCACCAAACTCCCCAGATATGAACATTATTGGGCATATCTGGGATGCCTCCGTCCCCTCGTACTCTTACAGATTTATGGACAGACCTGCAGGATTCCAGGTGTCATTTCTCTCCAGCACTACTTCAGATATTAGTAGTCCACGCCACTTTGTGTTGCGGCTTCTGTGTGCTCGCAGGGGCCCTACATGACATCAGGCAGATGTACCAGTTTCTTTGGCTCTCAGGGTAGATTACACTTCTATCCCTTGCCGTAACATGTGGAAGAGCATACATGGGTTTTCCTGGTTGGTGTCCCCCTTGTACTAGTGACAATTACATCTACGTGTAGTTAACTGTGCTAAGACTCATTTGAATTAGTATTCCAAGTAATGTTGCAAAAATTGCAGTGTGCTACAGATTCTGAAAGGTAGTCTGTTAAATCTGTGTGATCCGACTGACATTTTAATAACCATTACAGGTTTTATGTTTGTTTATCTAGCTGCAATTACCAGTATGCTGCAGCTGGCTTTATCTTGGAAAAGTAGGTACTTCTGACAAGAGTTCTTTTGGCTTTGTAATGGGGTACACATCAGTGTTAATGTGTTCAGTTGCTTTGAAACCACTGCAAATGTGGAGGGAACCATTTGGTTTTCATAAAATTGTTAAGAGTTGCCCATTGACTAGATGTGATATGTGTGAGGACATCGTGTTTCACTAAACAGTTTTACTGTGTTTTGAGGTGTTCTTGTTTTGTTACTGGGGCTGGTCGGGTTTAGAAATGATGAAGTGTTGCAAGAGTTATTAACTGAATGTGTGCTACATAATTGTTGAGACATCATAAACCGGAGAACAGAGATCAGAAAATCCAATGCTTGATGTTCAGAGATTATCATATGATACCATAGCACATAGGATGTTGAGGTCATCTACTATTAGAAACCTGGAAGCGATGGAAGCTTCAATTTCAGTTAAGGTTTGTGCTTTTACTGAAGGCACAACAAAAATCGCAACTGAACAACTGGCTTCTTGTACAATTTTCTTACTGTATGTTCACCACCAAATGTGATGCAATGTTTGCTATAGAACTTCAGTCTTGCTGAAATAGGATGAAATGGCAGTGAACCAATCTATACTCAGGCTTCTTCATTTGTGGTAGACTGCCGTGCCAATATCGGCAAGAAAATTCATTAGCTGTGTATTATTAATGAAAGACAGAATTCCTGTGGTCGTGCCATAAAAGGATTCAGCTCTGACTGAAGAATGTGTTCTGCTATGTTGGCATGCTTGGGGCTTTGTTGATGGGGTGCACTCAATATGGCCTAGCAATTTTCCTTTATGTATCTGTGTTTATAACAGTGCACACAGTTCGTTTCCTTGTATGTCCACTTAGTGCAAGGGTGCTTTCAATAACAGTGCGGCTGCTATAGTTTTTTCATTACTTGGGTGTCAGGGTCTGAACTGTGAGACCTACAAAGATGATGAACCTCATGTGTTCTAATTGTGCGTAGTGTGCCATGAATGAGAACAGTTTTGTAGAAGACATATCAACTTCATCTAAAGATTGCTGGCTACAGTAGACATTTCAGCAGTTTCCAGAATGAGATTTTCACTCTGCAGCGGAGTGTGCGCCAATATGAAACTTCCTGGCAGATTAAAACTGTGTGCCGGACCGGGACTCAAACTCGGGACCTTTGCCTTTCGTGGGCAAGTGCTCTACCAACTGAGCTACCCAAGCACGACTCCCACCCTGTCCTCACAGCTTTACTTCTGCCAGTACCTCGTCTCCTACTTTCTGGCAGAAGTAAAGCTGTGGGGACGGGGCGTGAGTCGTGCTTGGGTAGCTCAGTTGGTAGAGCACTTGCCTGCGAAAGGCAAAGGTCCCGAGTTTGAGTCCCGGTCCGGCACACAGTTTTAATCTGCCAGGAAGTTTCATTTCAGAAGTTTCTTAAATTTGCTAACACTTCCTTGGTGCAGTTTGCTAGTTCAGGTGGTTTTGAACAAAATTCTTTATTTGGTGCATACCTAATTATTATGTCTTGTACAAATGATCAAGCATAGGATAGTTTGCATCTCTCATTTTCACACTTGAACTGACATTGTTAATAGACTTTCTCAGGATAGTTTACATCTGTCTTCAAGAATCTGCCAGTTAAGTTTCTTCAACATCTCTGTAAGCCTCTCCCAAGTGTCAGACACATCCTTTCCTGTATACATTCAACACCCCCATTAGTCCAATTTGGAACCATACCCACACACTTAAGCAGTATTACACACACACACACACACACACACACACACACACAAAAAAAAAATCATTTCTGCCCTTTTTATTGCTCATGAAAACCACACATTGCATGTTGTACCACCATACAGACCTTCAGAGGTGGTGGTCCAGATTGCTGTAAACACCAGTACCTCTTATACCCAGTAGCATGTCCTCTTGCACTGAGGCATGCCTGTATTCATTATGGCATACTATCCACAAGTTCATCAAGGCACTGTTGGTCCAGATTGTCCCACAGTGATATGATGTAGCTCACTCAGTGTGGTTGGTGAGTCATGTCATCCATAAACAGCCCTTTTAATCTATCCCAGGCATGTCTGGAGAACATGCTGGCCACTCTAGTGAAGAAAACATGAAGTCAATCCCGAGTGGTCCATTCGGCACATTGTTGGGCCTATCTGTACCATGCTGCATGGTGTTGTGGTTGTGAAGATGGACGTCGCCATGGACGTTGGGAGTGAAGTTGCACATCATGCAATCTATTGTGCACAGTTTGAGTTGTAACATAATGTCCTGTGACGGCATGAAAAGCATTATTCAATATGGTGGCTTTGCTGTTCGGGTTCCTACGAGCCATAATCTATAGGTAGCAGTCATCCACTGCAGCAGAAGCCCTTGGGTGGGCTGAGTGAGGTGTCGACATTTCCTGTCTCTATGTATCTCCTCCATGTCTGAACAAGATCGTCCTGGTTCATTCTGAGACACCTAGACACTTCCCTTGTTGAGAGCTCTTCCTGGCACAGAGTAACAATGCGGACATGATCGAACCCCGGTACTGACTGTCTAGGCATGGTTGAACTACAGACAACACAAGCAGTGTACCTCCTTCCTGGTGGAATGACTGGAACTGAATGGCTGTCGGGCCCCCTCCACCTAATAGGCACTACTCATGCATTGTTGTTTACATCTTTGGGTGCGTTTAGTGACATCTGAACAGTCAAAGGGACTGTGTCTGTGATAAAATATCCACAGTCAACATCTATTATTCAGGAGTTCTGGGAAGCAGGGTGATGGAAACTTTTTTTGATGTGTGTAGTATGTGTTGCTTGCACAAGTGACTTGTACAAGACCCCTTTGTAAACTGAATGCGTTTCCTCAGTAGTCTACTAATAAATCGAAGTCTGCCACCTGCTATACCTACGATAATCGTGTGATCATTCCATTTCATATCCATACAAAGTGTTACACCCAGTTATTTGTATCAGTTGAATGAGTCCAGCTGTGACTCACTGATATTACAGTTGTAGGATACTTTCCTTTTATGTAGTGCACAATTTTACATTTGTGAACATTCAAAGCAAGTAGCCAGTCATTGTACTGGTCTGAAATCTTATCAAGGTCTGACTGAATATTTATGCAGCTTGTTTCAGATAGTTAGTGAAAGTGAAACACACAAATTCCAAGCTGTACAGTGGGCCATAAAGTAATGGCAGTTCCAATGTTATCCTACAGGAGCAAAAGCTGGGTTACCACAAAGGAAAGAAAATAAAATGCAAACAGCAGAGATGAGGTTTCTAAAAAAGACAAAAGGCTGCACAAGAAAAGAGATGACTAGAAACAAAGGTATTAGAACAGAATTAAATATTTTCAGCATGAATGAAAAAATTCAAAAAGGTTGTAAATATTGAAAATAACACCTCATGAGAATCCCACATCACAGAATTCCTCTGAAGATCCTGAACTAAAAGCTGAATGGGAAATGAGATATTGGAAGACCTAGAAAAAGATGGGAATGATTTTGTTTGTGAGTTCAGAACAGGCAACAGCCTAATCCTTGAAAGAAAGACGATGATGTTTCAGATGGTACTTTGTTATAGATAACTACATCATCTGTGAAAAGTCTGAGGTTACAGTTACTGTTGTCCACAAGATTATTAGTATAAAACATGACTAGCAAGGGTCCTGACCCACTTCTGTGGGCATGCCTGAAGTTTCTTTTACATCTGTTAATGACACTCCATCTGAGATAGCTTTAGATGCAGCCTTCCTACAAAAAAAATAGTCAGTCCAGTTACAAATTTCCCTTTATACCCTGTACAATCATACTTTTGACAATAGGTGTAACTGTGGTACTGAGTCAAATGCTTTTTGGAAATTGAGTTATACTGCATCTATGTGAGTGCCTTGATCCCAGGCTTGCAGTACTTTGTGTGTGAAAAGTGCTAGTTTGGTCACACATGATGTTTTTGAAATGCATTCCAGTTCATGTGCAGAAGGTCATTCTGTTAGAGATACCCCATTATGTTTGAGCTCAGAATATGTTCTGAGATTCTAAAACTAATTGATGTAAAGGATGTTGGATGGCAGTTTTATGGACCATATCTCCTACTCTTCTTGATAGATGGGTATGACCTGCATTCTTCCAGCTACTGGATGTGGACCGGATGAGGTGATGTGGTTCACACTGCACTCTCATTTGGGAGGATGACAGTTCAGACCCACATCAGGTCATCCTGATTTTGGTTTTCCATGATTTCCTAAATTGCTTCAGGCAAATGCTGGTATAGTTCCTTTGCAAGGGCATGGCTGTCATCGCTTCTCATCCTTCCCTAATCCAATGGGACCGATGACTTCACTGTTTGGTCCCCTCCCCCAGATCAGTCAACCAATCAACCAACTGCACATGGTTTTTTGTTTGAGGGATCTACGATAGATTGTAGTTAAGAGGTGTTAACTCAGCTGCAGATGCAGTAGAGTGTCTGATAGGGGTGCCATCAAGCCCTGGAGTTTTTTTTGCAATTTGAATGGTTTCAGCTGTTTCTCACTGCTCATTTTCCTCGCTTTGTCATTCTTACTTTGGTAATAATTTTTGCCATAAGTGCCTCTGTTCAGTCATATCAGTATTGAAATTGACATCGTCAAAGAGGTCAGGTTTTTCTGTTGCTATTAGATCTAATATTTTTCCACCCTGATTGTGGTTCCAAACTATCTGTTGTAAGTAGTTGTCAGAGAAGGTGTTTTATTATTACTAGTCTGGAAGCAAAGCTACAGACATCTGTAGTAAGAATTCTAGTCTCCACCTTCTGGCTGCAATGCTGTGAATGGTGCAGTGGTTGCTGTGTTGGCATGATGAGCCACTGTAGTGGAGTGCTCTAGTGCAGCCTCCTTCTCTTGTTGTTCCAGGATTGCCTACAGTTGAGTATGCTGCTACTCACGTTGCTGCGATGTTTGTGCTTGTTGTGCCTGTGGCTGCTTTCGAAGTGTCTACTGTCTAAACACTCACCCTAAATTATAGCCCTCATTGCCTTTGATACACACAATTGTTGTAGCAAGTTATTTCACTACTTTGTACACAGCTCAACATATAGTGATAACTTGCAGAACCAACCCATTCCTTGCCATCCATGTGCCACTTATTAACTACATAATTTATGTCCTGGCTCATCTCCACTAGATAAAGTATGTCAAATTGCACCTCTTCTCTAATCGTGACCTACCTTGGCTATTCGTCCCTGGCTAAGATTGAAAGGCACACCATGGGCTTTGAGACTGGAATGCTTGCCCGGGGGCTGAGTTTTTTAGTCGCATTTTACCAGAAGACATCTGCCTTTTGAACAGAGGTCACTTAAATTTTGCTCAGCAGCATTATTCCTTGTCATTGACCTTCCCTTCTTATCACCACATTGTTGAGCAGGGAGTGGGCACTGAACTTCATTCTAGCCTTCGCAACTTTATTTTGATACTTATTTAATCAGATGACCTGAAAAGAGGCCACAATTACAAGTGCTAAGAAAATTTTCTGCTGTACAGCCATCTAGTTCAATTCAAATACGGTCCTTGATGGAAAGACAAATATTGCTCTACACTCGGGGACAGTGATTAACTGAAGACAGCAAGTGAAGGTAATGGCAAGAGTTCGTGAATTCTTTTATTCTTGCCACACCAGCCACCTATGATTGGCAGGCTATCATTAGGATCTTGGATATCGACAGATAAAAATATATCCCCACCAGACAGAATGAAGGGGTTCTTAAAACATCATCACTTGATACAGGAGAGGCAGTTAGTAATTATTTCTATGAAATTTCTTATGGCAATAAAGACCTTATGCTGCTGTTCCAAAAGAAACTGCAAAAAAGGGACAGCTGGATTTTAGATGAATTGTAAAGAGCAATACAACAGTCACTTGTTGAAGTGGGAATTGAATAATGCCATGTCTGTCAGTAGAGCTCAAGTTGACATTGCATGGGGTATAGTGTACCAAGAGAACTCCATAGCTGGTGCTTTTTTGGAAGTTTGCCAGTTTTCCTTCCTTGTAGTGTGCCCCCCCCCCCCCCTCCCCCACAAGCATTTAGCAAATTACTCTATCGATTGTGGCTTTAACTTTGACGTGCGTATGCTTTGTTCATCTCGTCCTTAACGTACCTGGAAATGGGTTCGAAAAAGTACTTGTACAGCTGGTATAAGAGACATGTAATAATCTGAAACTTCCTGGCAGATTAAAACTGTGTGCCCGACCGAGACTCGAACTCGGGACCTTTGCCTTTCGCGGGCAAGTGCTCTACCAACTGAGCTACCGAAGCACGACTCACGCCCGGTACTCACAGCTTTACTTCTGCCAGTACCTCGTCTCCTACCTTCCAAACTTTACAGAAGCTCTTCTAAGAGCTTCGGTAGCTCAGTTGGTAGAGCACTTGCCCGCGAAAGGCAAAGGTCCCGAGTTCGAGTCTCGGTCGGGCACACAGTTTTAATCTGCCAGGAAGTTTCATATCAGCGCACACTCCGCTGCAGAGTGAAAATCTCATTCTTATGTAATAATCTTTTGTCAATATCTGAAGATGGTAACTGTGCTTACTGAAACTGATAACCAACAATAAAAGTTCTAGAATGAAAGTCTCACTTTGCAGTGGAGTGTGTGCTGATATGAAACTTCCTGGCAGATTAAAACCATGTGCCGGACCAAGACTAACTCAGGATTTCTGCCTTTCGTGGGCAACTGCTCTACCAGTTGAGGTACCCAAGCAAGCCTCCTGACCTGTCCTCACAGCTTCAGTTGGTACGCCACTTGCCCGTGAAAGGCGAAGGTCCCGAGTTCGAGTCTTGGTCTGGCACACTGTTTTAATCTGCCTGGAAGATTCAACAATAAAAGTTGTTTACAGGTGATATTGGCTAAGTAGTTCACATTCTCCCAAGTAACTATTATGGTATGTACAAGCAGTTTAGAGAAGACTTCAGAGAATACCAAAAAACTTCATATGGGTTCCTACCTTACTGAAACTGATCTGTCACTCCCTGAGTTCAGAGGGTATTGTTGGCCTCCTTGACAGTCTGACACTACTTTAAGTGGCTATTCAAAAATGTTGTTGCATATATAGCTCTCTTATCTCTGTCTCTCTCTGAACTGTGCTCATAGTGCTCTGTGGCTGCATGTTACTTATACAGCAGTCATGTCGTGCAAAGCAGTTGCTCACTTTTTAGTTACAAATATGCGATGTGGTTCTGTTGGTGTAAAACTGTGTAACCATGCTAGTCAGATGTCCAGTGAGGCACTATTTGTTCGATTTATTCCTCCAGCCACACAGCTTGTCAGCTGCACTTAAGTACTGAAGTTGGAGGAAAGCGCAACAAGAACAAGCTTTAAATTTTTGAAGAGGAAGTGTATTCATTTCAGTCATACTCACAGTATTTAATGTATCTTAGTTGTGACTTCAGGGTGTTAGCCTCTACATCAGCACGTTTGCAGTTTCTGTTCCTCCTATTTGATGAAAGCTTTCTTGGTTTCAAGACATAAGTGTGAGAGCATTGAACATTGAGAATATTCTGAAGTGCTTAAACAAAAGGGACTGTGCAGCTGATAGGTGCTAACTTCATAATAGGGTATCATCTATGGATCAGTTTGTTTTATCGGAAAATTTTTAATCCAGAACAACTTGTGACAATTACACTTACACAGAACTACCCAGTTTCTAACAATTCAGTTGCAGTTCCTCGGTATGAAATTTGCATTAAGGACAGTCAGCCATGGTGTCTTATGTATTTGGCATCATTGTTCACTGATCAACAGAGTGACTATTCATTAATAAGCCTGTAGTCAAAGTAATTGTGACGTCACGATGTGGTAGACACTGTCTTCCTGCTAAGTTGGAACAAGCAGCTTCTGTGTTTGATCTGCAGAGTAATTACAATTTTAAAGACACTTGGATACAAAAAGATGATTAATGCAAGTTATATCTTTTCATAAATTTCAAAATATTTTAACATGTTAAGTTTTAGCAGTGACAAACCCAGGCAGTCGTGTTAGTTGCTCCCCTGTCTTCACAGAATAAGTTTAGAATATACATACATAGGGAATAACTGTCACACAGTTGGACAGGATCTCTATAACTCTCAAAGAAGACGTGCCCCTAAATTGAAATATCACACATATTCCAATTTTCTGGTTGTTCTATAGGCTATCCAGTGAATGCAGCAAACAGTGAAGTTTGTTTAGGGTTCCAAGATACCACTTTTTCCCCTCAGAAATCAGGGTAAGAGGAAATACTTCTATGTACCTGGTCCTGTCAGAATAAATGGTAGCAGTAAAATAAAAGTTTTATCCATTATGGATGTAGAAAACAGCGATTGTGACTAATAAAGGTTTTCAGAAATAACTGACCACTTGCCTTTTATGAACCCTTAATTTTCATTTATCATGTCTGGTTTCAAATCATTGTCTCATGGTACACACTTTAATAAAAGTTTTAGTAGCATTGTAAGGTGTGTGTAGCTCTGGCAAGACAGAAAAAAAAGTAACAAGTTAAGCGTCAGATGTGATGAGTTAATAGGAGTTACTACCATGCCACAGACACAAGACCCCCCCCCCCCCCACCCGCAATGCTACAGACATTCATTGAAAGTATGTACTGTCTGAAAATAGCTTGGTAGGCAGTTTGAAACTAGTCCTTGTAAATAAAAATTGAAGCAGCACAAAGGGCAATTCTTTGTATTTACCTCTGAAAAATATAAAACAGTGTCAGTGTTACATATGTAGCAACCAAATAGGCTAATGTGGAAACAGCTGAATACAGCAACCAGTTATGTTCACTAATATCATTCTTTAGAGACAGTTATAGAAAGGTGACAAAGAGAATGGCTGTAAATGGTACACTGGCAGCACAGCTGATCTCAAAATTTTGTGAGCACACAAATGTTATGTCTAAACTCATGATGGAAGATGTAATGCCTACTTACACTGGTTTTGTGTTTCAGATATCTATATTTTTTATATTCTGTTGTGAAATAACTTTCTATCTCTTTAGGTTTTAACCTCAGTTTTACTATAGTATTCTATTTTCATTTTTATTTTATTTCCTGTATTAGAGCAGTTTTAATTATCTCAGGGAAGCCTGTAATGCTGTAATGTAAAGAGTCCTGTAAGCAGTAACAAAACACACACACACACACACACACACACACACACACACACACACACACACACACACACACACACAAAGCAGCCAGAGATAAGTCTTTTTGAAGTGCATATCTGCTACTCATCATCTCTGTTATATTGAGAGTAGCAACTGTTCTTTTCTTAATATTGTCCTGTTTTTTTATGCTTCCATTATAGTGTTGGCTTTGTTTTCTTGGTGGATTGGGAAGCTTTCCCCCTCCTCAGCAGTGCTAGTTTGTGCCGAGTCATTGAGCTGTTCCTTGGAAGACATTCAGTATCTCACCCCCTTCTATAACAGATTGCAAAATTTCATCTTCATTTCCTTAAGAGGTAAAAAACCTATAGGAAACAACTCATGAATTATTACTATTTAAGTTGCAGAAGAAGCTGATACACACAGCTTCCTCAGTCCTTTATCTGAAAAATTTGTCATGAATGATTCAATATACTGTTGTTGAAACAGGTCTTGACCTACCTGTGACACTCCATAGTTTCGCTCATCACTTAGCTGTTCTCTTCAGTAATGGATATGTTATCAGCCATCCCATCTATTAGCTGCCCATCACTTAGATGAGCTTCAATATACTTTTTTTCCCAGTAAACAGTATTGTCATTCAGTGATTGCTTTAGCAGAAAGTACATATTTTGGGAGAAATCTGTACACAGGACAGCACTCAGTTTTAAGACACATGTGTCCTCGTGTGCATGCTTGAGCCTGCCTGCCTTTAGTGAACAGAGACAGATAAAATTTCAATGAGTGCTGTATTCTTTGTGCAGTTGGCATTGTACATAATTTGTTATTATTTAATTCACCTGAATTGATAATTTTTCTTCTTCTTCTTCTTCTTCTTCCATGTAAGGCTAGCAACTTCGTGAACATAGCATCACTATGTTCTTGTTACATACAGAAGTTACAGCAAGACCACATTCTTGCCAGTTATGTAATTGTGACCTGCAAACAAGACTGTAAGATTGGTTTTGTTGCACCTTGGTTACGTTATGTATCCACCATCCAAGAAATGTTCTTGACATCTTAGTTAACATTACCTTTATTTCTTTATTTTGCAGATGACAAGACTGGAATGTTAATTTGTCCATGTGACTGTTTAGGGGCACTAGGACTGATTCATATTAGTTGCCTTGAAAAATGGCTGTCAACTTCAAACACAGATAAATGTGAAATATGCCAATTTAGATTCAAAATTGTACGGAAACCTGGTTCATTTTCGCAGGTGAGCAATATTTTGTGTCATCAGGTACTTTGAATGTGATAGTTTTAGCACAGACAACAAAAGGTACTGTTTTACATGCTCAGTAATCATTATGTAAGGCCAACATAATCTGAATGATAGCTTAAAAGTTCTACTCTTTGATAGGGAAGGGTGTAACAGCTTTACAAAAATAAATTAGATAAAAATTAGTTTCTGTTTTTTGGCACTTTTAACAAGGAACCCATTCTGGAGTTAAAAACAAATTGTCCTATAATAAATGTGCATCCACTGAGGGTATAAAATTTAAGTTTTTAACTGCACTGAGACAGGTAGACTTGCAGTTAGGGAAATTTTGGAGTGCAAACAGCAACAACAGATTGCAAGAGTTGGGAACAGGAGTAATAAATATCTGGTAGCAGATTTTGGAATATCTGGTAGCAGATTTTAGAATATCTGTTACAAACATAATCTAACTGTACACTTCACATGGGGATGTTGTGAGCCGTGGAATAGGCAGGATCCCTTAGATCACTTGCAGTGACCCTTTTGTAGAGCATCAAACTAGGCTGCATGTCCAGTAATGATGTACTGTGTCGGTGTAAATGTATCCATCTGGTCACTAATGTATTACTATTTATAAGTGTAGATTACATTACAGAAAATCTGAAATTTCTATTCCAGTGGTTGAAGAGCAATGACAAAATGGGAGCAAAAACAGTGTTGGGGGATCTCCTGTGTCTTGCTTTACTTACGCCATTAAGTCTTGCCTCCGTCTATATATGCAGTTTTGGCGCCTTTATATATATGAGCCATGGAGCATGGGAAGGGGTAGGTCTTGCTGTGGTTGGTTGTTTCCTGCTGATGGTATTCCTCCTGTGGTGTGGCGTGACAGCAAGGTATGTGAATCTTTGTGGCAGTTGATGCAAGACTTCTGTAGTAGATATAATTATTGTATATTCTACTTGTACTATTAATTTCCTTTTTTTCTTGAATGTCATGCCAGTGGTGAATTAGAAGTAAAGCAGATGACCTGCTGATAAATCTCAACTATATTACATTATTCATATCTCAGAACATAAGTTATGTTAAAGAAGATATGGTTGCACCTCCTGTAATTGGTTATATCCAATAGGATTTATATGCAAAGCATTATTGACAGATGGTGCCAGTCGCCATTTATGCCACATCTCATGTTTGTCAAAAGTATTGATATTTAAACATTGCACAATTAAAGTACTTGAGAACTGTACAGGAATGTTCGAATGTGCATCTAAGTAATAAATAATTATGACAATGATGAGCCAATAATGGCAAAAAGCCAAAATGAGCTCACCATGTAACTTTTATCGCCGGCTGCTGTGGCCGAGCGGTTCTAGGCATTTCAGTCCGGATCCACGCTGCTGCTACAGTCGCAGGTTCGAATCCTGCCTTGCGCATGGATGTGCGTGCTAACCGTAGGTTAGTTAGGTTTAAGTAGTTCTAAGTTTAGGGGACTAATGGCCTCAGATGTTAAGTCCCATAGTGCTTAGAGACATTTGAACCATAACTTTTATCACTAAGAGTAAATATATAAATAGTGCGGCAAAAAACTTGTTTTTAAAGCAAAATAAAGAATTTTTGCTGCACTAGGTAATGTGACAAACTTGGCTCATAAGGAAAAGTGAAGTTCATCCTGTGTTTTTTTGTGAGTATTGTTGTCCTCGTAGGTAACAATGTTAATGAAACCAATGTGGTCCTACTTCCCAATTAGGCTACAGAGAAGCAGCAGTTCAGTCACATATATCTTCATAATTCTTCCTGTAGAGGAACAACACAGTGAGAGAAAATTAGTAATGGTCTGTCAAATCATGACAAAACAGATATTAATACTGAAAGGAATTTAGGAAGTCATATTCCAATGTAGTAAACATAAGACTGAAACAGTGGACCACTTGCAAACAGGAGTTCTGGACCAGTAAGTAAATAGTTTATTTGTTGTTGTCCTCAGTCAGAAGACCGGTTTGATGCTGCTGTCCATTCTAGTCAATCGTATGCAAGCCTCTTTATCTCCAAATAACTGGTGTGACCTACGTTCATTTCAACCTGCTTATTGTATTCATCCGTTAGTCTCCCTCTGCTTGAATTCATTGATGCCTCAGTCTCCTACCAACTGATTGCTTCTTTTGGTCAGGTTAAGCCATAAATTTCTTGTTTCCTCAATTCAGTTCAATACCTTCTCATTAATTATGCACCCTACCCATCTAATCTTCCCTATTGCTTCTGTAGCACAACATTTCACAAGCTTCTGTTCTCTGAACTGCTTATTATTCATGTTTCACTTCTGTACAAAGTGACTCTCCAGAAAAGACTGTGTAACACTTAAATTGATAATAGATGTTAATAAATTCCTCATTTTCATAAATGAGTTCCTTGCTGTAGCCAGTCTTCATTTCACATACTCTCTATTTTGGCCACTTTCAGAATTTTGCTGCCCAAATAACAAACCTTATTTACTTCTGTTAGTGTTTCACTTCCTAAGCTAATTCACTTGGTGGCCTGATGCAGACTATATTATGTTACAGCTGTTTAACCTTTGTTGATGTTAAGCTGATATCTGTTACACTATTCATTGTGTTCAACTGCTCTTCCAATCCTTTTTTGCGTCTGCCAGAATTACAACGTTGTCAGAAAATGTCAGTTTTTATCTCTTCTCCCAGAACTTTTTCTTTCCAAAGCTCTCCTCTGTTTCCTTCACAGCTTGCTCAATTCACAGATTGAATGACATCAGGGATAGGCTTCAACCCTGTCTCACTCCCTTCTCTACTACTGCTTCCCTTTAACAACTTGCAGACTGATTTCTGTATGAGTTATTAACAACCTTTTCCTCCCTGTATTTTGCCTCTTAACACCTTAAAAATTGCAATGCATGTAGTCCAGTCAGTATAGTCAAATGATTTTTCTAAATAGGCAACTGCTTAATCATGGGTTTGTCAACTTCCTATGATAATTGCTTGCCTTGCATGTTCCTACATTTCTCCAGAACCCAGACAGGTATTCCCTTAGGTTGGTTTCTACCAGTTTTTCATTCTTTTATAAATAATTTGTCGGAAATTTGTAACAGTGACCTAAGAAACTGATAGTTCCGGACTGTTACAAAAACTATACGTACTATAACTTTTTGTACTGTAACGGTCTGACGACACATTACACAGACTAAATAACATCCCACTCAGCAAAGAAAAATACGAAAAAGAATTACAAACAATACAACTCATAGCCTCAAACAATGGTTAAAACAGATATTTTACAAAAACTCGACCAAAAAATTAAAATGCAAATAAAGAAAAATGAAAACAAGTAGAGAACACAAATACCAAAGGACCCCACACACACCACAGCCCATATGGGAACACAAAACAGCAACACTCATGACATGAGTAACAGAAAAAAATGGAACACTCTTAAATACAAACACAAAGCAACACACAAGATAGCAAATATATTAGAGAAACAGGGTTTTTCACATAGCTTACAGAACAAGAAACACAGTCCAATAACATTTACAACAGACAAACCAGATAAATACCAATGAGGGGTTATATACCAGCTAGAGTGCCCGAATGTAAATCACTGTATTTGGGGATGACAAGCAGGAACTTCAAAACTAGATATAAAGAACATATAAGAAGGTGGAAATATGAAAATAGCCTTCTACCTTCACTGAACACCTGATAAAACATAGACACAAACCATCGAACATGGAATGTGAAATGGCAGCTATCAGAGTGAATAATCACAACAAAAAGCTCCTGACACTGCAACGAAATTTTCACATTAAAGAACCATTGCAATGGAAAAGGCACTCGGTGACCAAATCCATATAAACAATAACTCTGATCATGCTAGCCACCAAAACAATAACAGAGATCCAAAATGTAACCAGTATATATATATATATATATATATATATATATATATATAAAAATAGAGGGAAACATTCCACGTGGGAAAAATATATCTAAAAACACAGATGATGTGACTTACCGAACGAAAGTGCTTGCAGGTCGAGAGACACACAAACATACACACGAAATTCAAGCTTTCGCAACTAACTGTTGCCTCATCAGGAAAGAGGGAAGGAGAGGGAAAGATGAAAGGATGTGGGTTTTAAGGGAGAGGGTAAGGAGTCATTCCAATCCCGGGAGCGGAAAGACTTACCTTAGGGGGAAAAAGACAGGTATACACTCTCTCTCTCTCTCTCTCTCTCTCTCTCTCTCTCTCTCTCTCTCGCTCTCGCTCGCTCATGCTCGCGTGCACACACACACACATCCATCCGCACATACACAGACACAAGCAGACATTTGTAAAGGCAAAGAGTTCGGGTAGAGATGTCAGTCGGGCGGAAGTAAAGAGGCAAAGATGTTGTTGAAAGACAGGTGAGGTATGAGCGGCGGCAAATTGAAATTAGTGGAGATTGAGGCCTGGCGGATAACGAGAAGAGAGGATATACTGAAGGGCAAGTTCCCATCTCCGGAGTTCTGACAGGTTGGTGTTAGTGGGAAGTATCCAGATAACCCGGACGGTGTAACACTGTGCCAAGATGTGCTGGCCGTGCACCAAGGCATGTTTAGCCACAGGGTGATCCTCATTACCAACAAACACTGTCTGCCTGTGTCCATTCATGCGAATGGACAGTTTGTTGCTGGTCATTCCCACATAGAAAGCTTCACAGTGTAGGCAGGTCAGTTGGTAAATCACGTGGGTGCTTTCACACGTGGCTCTGCCTTTGATCGTGTACACCTTCCGGGTTACAGGACTGGAGTAGGTGGTGGTGGGAGGGTGCATGGGACAGGTTTTACATCGGGGGCAGTTACAAGGGTAGGAGCCAGAGGGTAGGGAAGGTGGTTTGGGGATTTCATATATATAATAGAGGGAAACATTCCACGTAGGAAAAATATATCTAAAAACAAAGATGATGTGATGGTGGATGGATATGTGTGTGTGTGTGTGTGTGTGTGTGTGTGTGTGTGTGCGCGAGTGTATACCCGTCCTTTTTTCCCCCTAAGGTAAGTCTTTCCGCTCCCGGGATTGGAATGACTCCTTACCCTCTCCCTTAAAACCCACTTCCTTTCGTCTTTCCCTCTCCTTCCCTCTTTCCTGATGAGGCAACAGTTAGTTGCGAAAGCTTGAATTTTGTGTGTATGTATGTGTCTGTTTGTGTTTCTATCGACCTGCCAGCACTTTCGTATGGTAAGTCACATCATCAGAGAGAGAGAGAGAATGAAAAATATCAAACGATACACACAGTGACTGCTGGCAATACTACACATCAAAAACACCTGTTGATCGCAAAATGGAAAGTGCAAGTGATGTAAGCGATGTGTTGAATCAAATGTAGGTGAAAGATTGTTTGAAATTGGCCAATTGGAGCAGAAAAACTAACGAATACATTTCCAGGGCCACACGCATGAGCAGACAGCGCTGGAAATCATAAGTAACACCAAACAATAATGTCACGTCACAAAATTTGTGCTACAAAAGTTGATACGTAAAAAAAAAGAGAAAAACAGGACAAAATGGAACATAGCAACATATTGCAACTACCACATAATACATTTATTATATGTATAAAAAGAAACATGTATTACAGGCCACTGAAGATACTTCACAAATAAAAAAAGCAAAACGCACATGGCAATAAACAAACTGCCTTAAATTAGTTGCATAGACGGAACATACCTCCCTGAATTTTAAAGCAATGAAATAGACAGAAAAAATGATGAGGATGAGAAAATGATAGCGAACAGTATTCCTTCCTTTTGTATTTCTGATTGTTTGTGACCTTTCATTACGAATTTCATCAGCGCAACATAAGCAGCATTCTGGTATGATGTTTGAAGATTGGTTTGCATCTAATGATCTGATTCAATCTTGTACAACCATATTTTAAGGAAACACCCTAATATATTGAATACTCAGATATGTTTTCACTATTCCTGCTTCTTAAAGTGGCATGCCTTTCTCATCATTTGCTTAATAGTAGTAGTATCAAAACTGTTCATCTAGTTACATGCTGTTTGCCATCTCTTCTTTTGTTATACTTCTCCTTCTTATGTACTTAAACAACCAACATAATTGAAACTTCTTGGCAGATTAAAACTGTGTGCCCGACCGAGACTCGAACTCGGGACCTTTGCCTTTCGCGGGCAAGTGCTCTACCAACTGAGCTACCGAAGCACGACTCACGCCCGGTCCTCACAGCTTTACTTCTGCCAGTATCTCGTCTCCTACCTTCCAAACTTCACAGAAGCTCTCCTGCGAACCTTGCAGAACTAGCACTCCTGAAAGAAAGGATACTGCGGAGACACGGCTTAGCCACAGCCTTGGGGATGTTTCCAGAATGAGATTTTCACTCTGTAACCAGTAATGAATATAATCACATATTGATCAAATTCTGCATACTTCATCTGAGAGCTGATCAACATTAAAATTTACTATTATCAACCAAAATTATCAGAAAAAATTCCTTCCCTTTTGCAATGCTTGTTAAATTTCCATATGATGATCAGCACATGCAAGTAATTGTCTGATCGATTACGAAGCCATTCATACAGTATGCAGAATATCTTACTGTACACCTGAATTAATGCAGTATTAGAAAAGATACTACAAGATTTCATTAATGTGCGCACCCAGTGCAAGCTTATCATAAATGTACAGAATCAAGCAAGTACAGTGTACACATTTTTAATGCATTATTGCCAGTGACTACTACTGAATAAGTAGGGGGAAAATGAATGTCAGAGTAATGAAGGTGAACCTAATGGTACATGAACAAATAGTAGTTAACACAGCATACATAGACTTCAAACAGTGGAAAATCTAGGATAGAATGATGACAGTGTTATGAAAAGGATAGATTGCTACACACAATGTAGTGGAGATGCTGAACTGCAGAAAGGCAAAACAGGAGGACTGTTAAACAATTTGCTTTACGGCTCATATCCCTGTAGTAGACATAGATGCAAGACCTGCCCCATAAATTTCCCCACAACAACCACCTACCCCAGCCTGGTTAAAAGCATCACTTATCCCATCAAATGCAGGGCTACCTGTGAAACCACAATCTACAGGCTAAGCTGCAGCCACTGTTCTGTATTCTACTAGGGTGTGACAACCAGCAAGCTGTCTGTCCCCTTGAGTGACCACCAACAAACTATGGCCAAGAAACAGCTTCACCACCCAGTTGCTGAGCACTCGGCCCAACGAATCATCCTTCATTTCAAAGGCTGCTTCACAGCCTGTGCCATCTGGATCCTTCCTACAAACACCAGCTTTTCTGAATTGTGCAGGTGGGGTGCTCTCCCTGCAATATATTCAACTTTCCCATAACCCTCCTGGCTTCAGCCTTCATTAGTTACTGTTCTTCACCCAACTATCCTCTTCACTATTCTCATACCAGCACTACACAGCCTTCTATTCCAATGCACTCAGTCTTTTTACATCACTCCTCTTTTTCACCCGCCCCCCCATCCCCTCCAATCTGCCCTCTGTCAATCCTCCTGACTGCACCTAGTTATCCTACCCTCCCCCTACCTCATCATTGTGTGCTCCCACAAACATTTTACCATCCCCCACCCCAACCCTACTAATCCTCCCTCTCTCTGACCCAGCCTCCTCTGTATATTCCCACCATTCAGCAGCTTCTCCCATAAAATGCCCGAGCTCACAATCTGGCTTCAGCAGCCAGAGAAAATGTGTGTGTGTGTGAGAGAGAGAGAGAGAGAGAGAGAGAGAGAGAGAGAGAGAGAGAGAGAGAGACTGGTCAAAAGCTTACTTGCTTAGCAGTCTTTCTATTCTGCCTGCCTGCAACTCAGTGTCTCCCCTGTATGCTAAGCAGCAGTCTCTCCTTTCCATAATATTGTACATAAACTTCACTCAGATTAGTAATACACATTGATGGTGGCTATGCCTAGAGCACATGAAGTAAAAGAAAGCATCTGCAATCCAAGTGTACAATGAACAAATACAGTTGTACTTGACAGCAAGAAAAGATAACGTGAGATACAATGATTGTTACACAGCCCTAAAAATACTGAGCCTCCAACATCGTAGACAATTTATACATGTCTTATTCATTCAGGAACTTCAGTGCTCAGTATACTTGACCAATATACACAATGACAACATCCATTAAAACAGAGTACAGTGCCTTCCATCTAGAGCCAAATAATCAAGTTGTCTGCACTGACTGTGCATACATAGAGATGTGCACTTGTTCTTACTTGCAGCCACTGTCAAAAGTCACTGCTGCTTTTCTACTGCCACACTGGCACATATAAAGCCTCACTTCACTCAGAGGTCACCTCAGCACAGTAGTGTGCATAGCCAATGTAACTATAGTGCCAAACATAGCACATTTTTAAATTTTTTTTTCACTACAGTGCTCCTACCGGCTATTTTCTGATTCTGTAGCAAAGTTTTGCTAAACTTTTTCTCCAACTAGGGTGAATTTTTCATAAGCTTCTTGCCTTACATATTATCAATTTCCCTTTCTCGACAATAGAAAAGAAAACTAATAATGGATGTGGAATAAGAGTGCTCTTGAGAGGTGGGGTGTGAGTTGGGGCAGATGTTTCCGTTTCCTTTTACTGTGCATATCACAGCTGAGTAAATTAAAAATGTATCTTAACATAAATTTTATAGCATACTGAACAATAAGCATGGCCTAACTTATGATTCTTCAGTTTCTCCTTGCATATTTGTTGTTAAAGAGTCAACAGTTGTCCTGCTGGTCCACAGTGTCCAAAAGGCACAATATTTTGGTGTTCAGACAAGTTGCCATCGTCAAGTGTGCTGAGGGCGCATAGTGGACTTATATCCCCTCCCACTGGAAGCCATTTCCTCTGTGGTCCTCACCCAAGGGCATGTGTCAGCAGTCGCCGAGATGCTTGCGTCGGCATCTGTAGTAGTGTCAGTGTAGTTGCTTTGTCCGCACTAGTTGCCAGATTGTTGTTTGCTGAGCGTCTTCTTAAGTAGACTGTGATGGTTCCCAAGCCTTGCTATGAACATACAACAATTTTAGTGCAAACTTAGAAATACTGGGACAGTGTCATTACAGAAGTCTTTCAGCATTTACGTTTTAATGTATGTTTGCCATCTGTATTATCAGATATTTTAGCAGATACAGCACAAGCTGTAGATTGTACTTTACTTTTTATTCATTGTAGTAATATGGTGAAAGAAATTCAATTTTCAACTATTCGAGCAACCTCCTCAGAGGGAAAGTGATCATAATGCTCTGAGCCTAATCGACCAGAGTACAGTGGTAGCTAAAAATGAACTTTAATTTTATTTGGTAACTGACCATTTTAAGTAATGACACAGGCATTTATGACCTAAACTGTATTGCATCCTGAAGAAGCAGCAGCACTACCACAGATGCCACTGCAAATGTCTCTGCGATTGCTGACTTGGACCCTCAGGTGTGGATTGCGGAGGGAACGGCTTGTAGCCCTCAGCAGCTCAGCCCATCATTGCACATGATAATGGTGATATGTCTGGTTCCCAAAATATTGTGCCTGTTCGATATGTTGGACCAGCAGCACACCCGTAGACTGTTCAATCGTGGCATATTATATCAATTAAAGTCAATAAGACACACATTATCAGTCAAAGATGCTAGGTGTAGTAAGTTCAGATTTGACAAATGTAAAGGTCCTGAGTTACTGGTGGGTCAGTTCTGATGATATAAGCTTTTAGGATACATCGTAACCTAGACCTATATCACAATTTTACAGTTTTCTTGGGTAAATTTTCTGTAGAACATTTGCAAAATTGATGCCGAAAGTAGAAGGCAATCCTGGCAAAAGAAACCAACAGTTTCTACCAAAGTAATTTCAGACTTCAAGAACTTTAAAAAAGCCTATTGAGAACAATATTTGGTTTTGTTTTATAGAAGAAAGATGGACTTGTGTGCCAGCACTGCTGCAATATTTGTTGCAGTCAGACATTGCGAACTGCATTTGCAGAAACTAGACCCACAGTGTCTGCTTATTTTCTAAAATAGGATCCTTTCTTAGTATAACTTTCCAGTCTAAGTGGACAAAGTGAAGTATGAAAGAGTACCATACTCACCAAAGTTCATTATGGTCTCAAAGTGTGTGATGCAAAATATCAAAAACACACAGCTGTGAATTGGAAAGTTCTTAAATTTCCCAGTTATTTTAAAATTGCACTATATATATTTTGCTGCAGTCATAGTACAAATATAATTACAGACATCAGTCCCAAATACATTGAGAAGAATGTGCCTTTGTGTGACACTGAAAACATTGGGCCCTGACCCAAAGCTCGCAAACTATACATCTAAGAATATAGTCTTTGTAAGTATCCTTCAGACAACTCAGGTGGCAGTGATGAACCTGGTTCATGAATGGATGTGGTTCTTGTTGCTGATGAGACAGCTCAATAGAAATAGATCCAACCACATGAGGCCCACTTGGCATACTTAAAATGACAGCAGGGTCCCAGTCCACAAACATAAGTGTACATAATCATCGCATTATTACTTCATTTTTGTCCAAATAAAGGGACATCTGCTTTCATTATTAACATATGTGACAGTGTTTTTGTGTAATCTTTTCCTTTCATGCTGAATTAACTCTTCGAGTCCCAACAATATGAAAGACAATATACGAGGGCCGTTCAGAAAGTAACCTCCGGTTGATTTAAAAAAATACACCAAGTTAAATAAAAATATTTTAATATATACATCTTACAACTACATCTTTGCACTATTTTTCTACATAGTCTCCATAGCGATTGAGGCACTTATCGTATCTCTTCACAAGCTTTGAAATTCCTTCTGCATAAAAATCACCCGCTTGTGCCTGGAGCCAGCCTGTGACCGCATCTTTGAGCTCTTCGTCGTCATCAAACCGCTATGACCCGAGCGATTTCTTCAAATGCATGAAGAGGTGATAATCACTTGGCACCAGGTCTGGGCTGTAAGGTGGATGGTTGATAACGTCCCACTTGAAGGACTCAAGAAGGGCCGTTGTTCTGCAAGCAGAGTGAGGACGGGCGTTATCGTGCAAAAAAACGATACCGGAAGTCAGCATACCACGGCGTTTGTTCTGTATAGCCCGTCGTAACTTTTTTATTGTTTCACAGTACACGTCTTGATTAATGGTCGTACCACATTCCATGAATTCAACCAACAACACCCCTTTGGCATCCCAAAACACCGTTGCCATCAGTTTTCTGGCAGAAAAATCTTGCGAGGCTTTTCTTGGTTTGGTAGGCGAATTTGAATGTGCCCACATCTTTGATTGTTCTTTTGTCTCAGGGTTCACGTACTTAATCCAGGTTTCGTCACCGGTCACAATTCTGTTTAACAATGGTTCTCCTTCGTCCTCCATCTTTGAGTTTTGTGGTGGTCGGTAAGAATTTTGGGCACCCTTCATGCACAGAACTTACGGTAACCCAATCTTGCTGTCACTATCTCGTACAAGAGAGTCTTAGAAATCTGTGGAAAACCAGTAGACAACTCCGACATTGAGAAACGTCGATTTTCACGAACTTTTGCATCAACTGTCTGAACGAGTTCGTCAGTCACCAATGATGGTCTACCACTCCTCTCTTCATCATGAACGTTTTCTCGTCCACGTTTAAATAAACGTACCCATTCACGGACAACTCCTTCACTCATAACTCTTGGTCCGTACACGGCACAAAGCTCACGATGAATAGCTGCTACAGAATATCCTTTGGCTGTAAAAAACCTTATGGCAGCACGCACTTCACATTTGGCGGGGTTTTCTATTGCAGCACACATTTCAAACTGCCACAAAAACTAAACTAGCGCAGGTACGACGTTCACTCGACCACGGCTTGATGCCGACTGACCTGTTGAGTGCGTGAACTCACAGATGGCGTCGCTACTCCCCCCACAACCCGCACTGTGACCAATCGGAGGTTACTTTCTGAACCGCCCTCGTAATTTTAAAATTTTTAATGACATTAAATATTACCATAATAATAAGCAATGATTATAAGAAGAAATATGCAAAAAGTAAACTAATTTTAAGGAGGTGGTTTTAGTTTGGAGCCACTGGAATGTACAATTTTCAACCACGAGCATGTCGTGTTATATTTGAAAGCAAATTCATATTTTGCATGGACACAATCCCCATCTCGAAATTTCTGTGAGCTCATAATTCCTAAAACAACTCAAGTCTTAATAACAAGAAAAAATGGGCATAAAATTTAATAAATGTTGTGTAAGGGTCTATGGGTTGCACGCAGCCGTACGGTACGTAAGGAGTGCTCACCAGCCGACCCGTCTGGAATGCAGACAATTTGCTTGGTCAGTACATGCGTATCCAGCCGCAGTGTGAGGTGACACAGAGTACACCACTGGCCGACGTGCACGGAATTAACTAGCGTGGCCTCGGGTGCGAATATCTCTCTTTTCTTAGAGCACCATAGAGCCTTTCGATATGACCGTAATTAGGGTGTCGGACACACTGATGATGGGTGCATGTAGCGTGTGTGTTTTATAACCTGCCTTTGTCAATAAAACTGTTTAAACTTACTTCTCATGTTTGCATATTACTGTACCTCGAGGACCTACCACCTTACAAATCCTGACAAAACATTCGTGTAATCATCATCCGGGGCACAACACAAACAACCCCCTTATAGTTGTATACTGCTCCAGTGGTTTCATTTCAAAGCAACTCATAAAAACAGTAGTCAAACTCAGATTTATGTTGCAATAACTTTAGATACACTTACATATCACTGTCAGTGATCTCTGTATGGCCACTATAAAAAGTCAAACATGCCACAATCTCCTATAATTGTGTAGCACAGTTACTGCACTGACTGTTGGTTTGAATGCTGTGAGTGCTACAATGCACAACATTCCTAAAAGTATCTCGGTGTACCTTTAGATGTATTTGTCTTGCAACAACAACAGCAGCTGTTGTCGTTTCATGCTAAAGGCACTGATACTTCAAAACAAAATTAATAAACTGGCAGTTTCAGGCAAAAATCACTGGTACACGAAGTGTTAATTTTCAAGTGAATGGATCTTGCTTCGGAAAAGATGCATGCAATGTATTTGATTTAGTGTTCTACATTAATATTAGTGGTTCATGTTTTAGTAAATTCCATGATTATTTCATGTGTCAAATTACTCACACAGTATGGTTTATAGTCATCTCCATCTTGTTAAAAAAAAAAAAAAAAAAAAAAAAAAACCTATCTAAATGCAAGCTGCCACTAAACTAACACTGCAAGAATGACATCGCGGAACCACTAAAAGCTGCTGTCATCACAAGTCTTTGTGCTCAGTGCCGATTGTTGTGACCCCACAAACCTAGAGCCTACTAAAGAGGTAGACAGAAGATCTTGATTTGATCCAGCCACCTGCTTGCTGGTCTTCCCTTTGGTCTCTTGTCCTTGATATTCTCTTCCAAGATTATTTTAAAGAGTTTTCTCCATCTTATATCACAGTATGGCCAGAGAACTGGAGAATTTTGTTGTTGACATGAAGAGAGAATTGCTGGAGATATTGAGTTGTTGAGTAATGTACACATTTAGCCTTTGTTCGTTCCATTTTATGCGCAACTTTATGCACCAGCACCAAAGCTGAAATGCAGAAATGCACTAGTATGCTGCTTGTCTCAGGCCTTAAGGGTCCATGTTTTGCAACCATTAAAGAAGGCAGAAAACAGTCGTTTCAACAAGCTGCATCTTTGTGGTGTCAGTTATCAATCTGCTCTGCCAGGTCTTGGTGAGTTTCTTCATAGCCACTCAATGCAGCATGATCCATCTTCATAGCTTCTCATGTCTCAGATTGTTGATCGAAAGGAAGGTGACAGAATGCAAGATTCCTTGTTCCTTCAATCAGCCTGTGAGTTGAACCTGTGCACTTGTCAGCCAGTCATCATGAGTCTGGATTTACTGAGATTGATGACTAAGCCATGTGATAGACTAATGTCATTTACTTTTGTTAGTAGCACAGCAAGTTCATGTTTGCTGCTGGCTAAAAGCGTGGTGTCATCAGCAAACTGGAGTTTGTTAAATTTTACCACAGATTGAGATGGCTTTGGTCGAACCATCAAGATCATTCTTAATGACATGTTCTTCATAGATGTTGTACACTTTGTGGGAACAGAACACAACCCCTCTGACAACTTTTGGTACACTAAAGAAATCAGACTTGCCAGGACTTGGCTCCACAGCTGTTAAGTGATTATTGTACAGAATTCTGATCAGTGTTGTCAAATGTGATGGGACACAAACTCTGCAAGCATCTGCCACAACTTTTCCCCGATAACACAGTCAAAGGCTTTCCTGTATTCAAGGAAGCAGATGGAAGACAGGATCTCAGAGTTCTTGCAATTTTTCATTTTTCATATTTTGAGAATCTGTGCAAGAGTTCCTTTTCCTGCTACGAAACCTGGATGTCCTGAGGGTATATGATATTGAATGTATGGCTTCAAATGCTGGTTCAAGAGTCAGAGCAAAATTTTACTTGTATGGGTTGTGGGAGCAATAGTTAGTTAGTGGCGCAGTGCCTCATTCCACCTTGCTTATGTAATGGGATGAAGAGACTTCAACAAGTATTGTGACCACTTCCTATTTTCCTATCTTCATGTACACGATGAATGCAGCACACCACCACCTTCCTGCCGCATTTCTTCAATCTTCTCCTCAGACATACTGTCTTAGAGCAGAGGCTTTATAGCCCTTCAGATGTTGAATTGTTTATTTTGCTGCACAAGATTGTAGTTTCTGGTGTAAGTTGCTCAACTACTTGATGGTCCACTTTTAATTCCATAATAAAACTTTTCATACTACTGTTTCCACTTCACAACGGTGTCTTCCATGTCTCTGATAGGATTGCCATTTTCATAGTTTACCACCACCCCACAAGGATTAAATTCAGCTACTGTAAAATGTTTGTGTATTTATCAACAACCAGTTTAGGCCAACAATCTCCAAATTCTGAACATAATTACGTCAGGGTAAAGGAATGTTCCTTGACATGCAGCACATAATGAATTGCAAAAACTCTCTTGTACACACACACACACACACACACACACACACACACACACACACACACACACACAAAGGTGGTCCATTGATTGTGACCAGACCAAATATCTCATGAAATAAGCGTCAAACGAAAAAACTACAATGAATGAAACTTGTTTAGCTTGAAAGGGGAAACCAGATGGCGCTGTGGTTGGCCCGCTAGATGGTGCTGCCATAGGTCAAACGGATGTAAATCGGGTTTTTTAAAATAGGAACCCCCATTTTTATTACATATTCATGTAGTACGTAAAGAAATGTGAATGTTTTATTTGGACCACTTTTTTCGCTTTGATAGATGGCGCTGTAATAGTCACAAACACATGGCTCACAATTTTAGACAAACAGTTGGTAACAGGTAGGTTTTTAAATTAAAATACAGCATGTAGGTACGTTCGAACATTTGATTTCGGTTGTTCCAATGTGATACATGTACCTTTCTGAACTTATCATTTCTGAGAACACATGCTGTTACAGCCTGATTACCTGTAAATACCTCATCAATGCAATAAATGCTCAAAATGATATCCGTCAACCTCAATGCATTTGGCAATATGTGTAACGACATTCCTCTCAACAGCGAGTGGTTCGCCTTCCATAATGTTCGCACTTGCATTGACAATGCTCTGATGCATGTTGTCAGGGGTTGTCGGTGGATCACGATAACAAATATCCTTAAACTTTCTCCACAGAAAGACATCTGGGGACGTCAGATCTGGTGAATGTGCGGGCCATGGTATGGTGCTTGGACAACCAATCCACCTCTCATGAAATATGCTATTCAGTACCGCTTCAACCGCACGCAAGCTATGTGCCGGACATTGATCATGATGGAAGTACATCGCCATTCTGTCATGCAGTGAAACATCTTGTAGTAACATGAGTAGAATATTATGCAGGAAATCAGCATACATTGCACCATTTAGATTGCCATCGGTAGAATGGGGGCCAATTATCCTTCCTCCCATAATGCTGCACCATACATTAACTCGCCATGGTCGCTGATGTTCCACTTGTCGCAGCTATCGTGGATTTTCCATTGCCCAATAGTGCATATTATGCAGGTTTACGTTACCGCTGTTGGTGAATGATGCTTAGTCGCTAAATAGAACGCATGCAAAAAATCTGTCATCGTCCCATAATTTCTTGTGCCCAGTGGCAGAAATGTACATGATGTTCAGATTCGTTGCCATGCAAGTCCTGGTGCACAGAAATATGGTACGGGTGCATTCGATGTTGATGTAGCATTCTCAACACAGACGTTTTGGAGATTCGCGATTCCCGTACAATTTGTCTGCTACTGAAATGCGGATTAGCCGTGACAGCAGCTAAAACACCTACTTGGGCATCATCATTTGTTGCTGGTTGTGGTTGATGTTTCATGTGTGGCTGAACACTTCCTGTTTCCTTAAATAACGAAGCTATCTGGCGAACGGTCGGGACACTTGGATGATGTTGTGCAGGATACCAAGCAGCATACATATCACACGCCCGTTAGGCATTTTGATCACAATAGTCATACATCAACACGATATCGATCTTTTTCGCAATTGGCAAACAGTCCATTTTAAGGGAACCCGGAACCTAAAAATGATGAAATTTTGGGTTTTCAGTTTATTGTGAAATAAAATACTACAGATCTTCCTCTTTAAAATGACATATTAATCTTACCTGTAGCTCAACTCCAAGTATTGAAAATATTGTTTTCAATAATGTGCTGTAGTGGAGATGTCGCAACATTGAATTTCCATGGATACATGCTCATTGAAAATATCGTTTTTCAAAACTTCCAGTCTTTCCAAAGACTTTATATTATGTTGGCAACACGATTTGATAGACAATTGTTTTGTCTGCGTATTGTAGTCTTTGGATACTGTTGTTTACATTGAGCATTTGGTGGTTATTGCACAATTTGTGTTGTATTTCTATTGTGTAACTGGAACTTATCAAATATGCCTCGATTTAGTAACAGCGTTTACAAGGGGAAGAAGCCTCCTCCGAGGTACACTAGTGGAACTGTGACAATTTCTCTGACCTTGGGGAAATGATTCTGAAAATAGTGAGGTTATTCATGAAGTGAAATCTCCTCCTGTCTCTAACACAAGCAAGAAGTTGCATGGATCAACTGAAAAATACTGCAGTTTGTTGGAGAATTGTAGTGAGGATAATGTGAATGAAATAATTAACATTTCATTGCTATCAAAGTTGACTGAGAGTTCAGTACTGTGTAAGGAATGTTGCAAATTGAGTATGTCAGTAAATGTCAAGCGACACATAGGACTTACAGCAGAAATCTGTCTCCATTGTACTAGTCGTCATTACAGTGTTTCATTTTGGAACTCAGAATACATTGAAATAGGCCAAGGTGAAACTGATAGTGAGAAAAGCAAGTACTGTGGTGTAAATATTAGATGTGTTTATGCTCTAAGGTCAATCAGTAAGGGATACTCTGCTGGTCAAATGTTTTGTGGTGTAATGAATCTACCACCACCACCACCATCGAAATTCTCAAAGTATAACTTGGTTGTTGGATCCTGTGTTGAAGATATTGCCCAGGAATCCATGAAAGAAACAGCAGTGAAGGAAGAAATTCCAAATGTTCAGAATCCTCGGGACCTGACTGTCGCACTAAATGGTACGTGGCAGAAGTGCGGGCACACTTCACACAATGGGGTAATAATGGCAACAAGTGCTGATACTACAAAAGTTATAGATGTTGTAATTAAATCCAAGCACTGTAGGTGTCCTAAAAGAGTGAAGGATGAGCATGCAGAAAACTGTCGAAGGAATTAGTGGGTCTAGTGGGGCCATGGAAGTTTTCGGTGTGAAAGACATTTTCAGTCGCTCTCTTCTGTGCTACAAGGTCAGATACCTACAGTTCCTGGGTGATGGTGATTCGAAGTTGTTTGCTGCTGTATCTGAGCTGAAATCTTATGGAAATGATGTTACCATTACTAAACAGGAGTGCATAGGTCACGTTCAGAAATGTATGGGAACAAGGCTGCATCGACTGAAGACCACAATGAAAGGCCAAGTACCCAGTGATGGAAAACCTTTGGGTGGAGCTAAAAGATTGACAGACGAGGTAATCGACAGATTGCAGAGAGACTATGGACTGGCAATAAGACAAAATACTCACAGTGTTGATGCAATGGAAAAGGCTGTAATGGCACTTTACTGCCACACCTTATCGACTGACGAGGAACCTTTACATGGACTATGCCCACAGGGACCCAATTCTTGGTGCAAGTACAACAAATATCAGGGATCTGAACATGTATACAAGTGTCATCACAGTCTACCAGAAACTGTCATGAAGGCTATAAAACCAATTTTCAGAGATCTTTCTGCAACTGAACTTTTGAAGAAATGTCTCCATGGACGTACACAAAATCAAAATGAGAGTGTGAATAATGTAATTTGGACCATAATCCCAAAAAAATGTTTTTGTGGAAATTCATACTCTTCATTTTGGAGTATATGATGCCATTGCTACGTACAACAATGGTAAGATTATAAAGTGCAGTGTGCTGAAGAAGCTGGATGTGATGCCCGGAAAGTACATGGTGAGTGCAATGATGTTGATAGACAATGAGAAGAAATGGGATGCTGAAAGGAAAGAAAAGGAGTGTGAGAGGCAAGCCAGACAAAGAAGGAAAGGTGTGAAAAGAAGGCTAGATGGGGAGATGTCAAGTGACAGTGAAATCCCCTCTTATGGTGCTGGACTCCACTAAAATGTTAGTGAAACTTTGAAACTCGTTTTCCACAAGTCCACTTTTTTGCCATATAAGGAACATTTTCTGCTAAACTATTAGAGATAGAGACTTAAATTTTCAAGGAATGTAAACAGTGCCAATATACACCTTGTATCATAGCCTTTTTGTGATACATAATTGATAACAGATTTTATTTCAAAGATACTATGCCAAAAAATGTCAATTATTTTCAGTAACAAAATAATTAATATCTTCCCAAAAAACACCAATAAATTAAAATCCATATGGTACATGGTATTAAATATATGTAATATTATACTGTAACAGTTTCATCATTCTGGTGTTAATAGTTCACAAGAAAATGTTCCTTACATTTAACATTGGAGGTATAGGACGTTCCAGGTCCCCTTAACACAGGTAATGTATCACGAAGCAAATACCGTCCACACTGGCGGAATGTTAAGTGATACCACATACTTACATGTTTGTGACTATTACAGCGCCATCTATCACAAAGCGAAAAAAGTGGTCCAACTAAAACATTCGTATTTCTTTGCGTACTACACGAATATGTAATAAAAAATGGGGCTTCCTATTTTAAAAACGCAGTTGATATCCGTTTGACCTATGGCAGTGCCATCTAGCGGGCCAACCATAGCGCCATCTGGTTTTCCCCTTTAAGCTAGACTAGTTTCGTTCTTTGTTTGATGCGTATTTCGTGAGATATTTGGCCTGGTCACTATCAATGGACACACTGTGTGTGTGTGTGTGTGTGTGTGTGTGTGTGTGTGTGTGTGTGTGTGTGAGATATTTGGCCCGGTCACTATCAATGGACACACTGTGCGTGCGTGCGTGCGCGCGCACATGTTGACATTCCATTAAACTATTCTGCATATAGGACACCAAAGGCACATAGTAAACTCTGTGTATATTCATTTCAAAATGTATGTAGTTAGATAAATGTATTTAAATGCACAGAAGTAGTAATAAAATGTTCACATTTTTTGTACCATAAGTAGGAATTATGAAGGGAATCCTGACGTCATTATTGCTTTTGATTTCCAGGTATCATTGGAAGCTGCTGAAGGAATGGCAGAGGAAGTATCAAACAGTTCATGTTTTGTTAACTGGAAAGAAAACTCTCACTGAATGTATTGAAAAGCAACATGCACCAGCAAACAGAAATGCTACTCATCATGAAGATATTGAAATGAGTGTCTTTGTATGATGGATACTCTTTTGTAATGTTATTTATTTTCTGCTGCTCTATATTTTTAAATATGTATATTTTTAATTATGTATATGGAAGTTACTAATGTAATGTAATGTTGGAGGGTGGCAGATTGTTTCAAATAGTGACATCAGGGATCCAAGAGATGTAAGAGCTCCTAAGGCAGCCATTGCGTATTGTTAAACTGAGCTCCAGTGCTTCTAATATTCTGTGCCTTGTGTTACACGGTTAACGATTTTATACATTAATATACATGTTATATTTTATGAAGTGCCTTGGCTGTTGGTATAAACAACAGCAGATCACAGTTGTGTGTTATTATAGGTGATGTCTGTTTTTAGACTGATAAATGTAAGTGAAAAAACCAGTATTAATGACAGCTTTAGAAGGTGTAAACAACTATTTTGACTCTATTTCTTTAACTTTCTAATCAGTAATTTTAGTGCCTTTTTATGTCATTCCTGTCTTATGTAAGTATTATTACCAATGTTGAAGTACAAAATGTTATAAATGTCACTTACCTTCTCTAAAAAGTACTAAAAATATGAACAGCCAGGAATTTTCAGAGTTACGATAAGAGCACAAAGAAGTGTAACAGTATTGCATGCAAATACTGTAATAATATTCACCCACATTATTTTTAGTGTTTCATCATGTTGTGATAAATGTACACTAATTTTTTTTTGTAAATCTTTGAAAGAATAGTGATTTTATGAACTATGTTGTATATTTTTTTGTTGTGTATCAGCTTCAAACCTGCATTCTGTGTTGAGTGAGCGAGAATTCCCTTTGTTTCCATTTTCAGGGAATTTTTAGTCTTGTATTTCTGGAAGTTTGTGGTGCGGCAGCTGCTGCTGCTGCTTGTTGCTTCACTTTATAAACTACATGACATAATCACTAATAAATGAAAAAGTCCATGTCTGAAACTGTGAGAAGAGTGCCTGATCTTATGTTAATGCCTCTTCCATGCATTCTTTCCTGAATCTGAAGGAAAGGACATGAAATTGTTACTCATGCTGGTGTAGTGTGGCAGTGGGAGTGGAGTACAATCTTTGATACTGGGATACGCGAAATTCCTCTCGTAGTAGTAGTAGTAGTAGTAGTAGTAGTAACAGAAAAGTTCTCATGTTGTGTCACTGGACCTGTACCTGGACTGTCAGTGCATGTTTTTGTAGTTCACTATTACATCTCTGTATATGAGGCAATGCCCTGACTGGTTCATCATCCAGTCCAAAATTGCGAAGGATAGAAACAGGAAGTTTTGGAGAGGGTGTGGCTCTTATACTGTAGGCACCCTTTGGAAAGGGATTATCCAAAATTCCACTCCTAAGGGAGTGAAATAGGGGATGAAAGGCTTTTTGAAAGTGTCACTATTAAGGGAATTTTGAAGCTAGAACAACGAAAATTGTTATTCGGTTTCTTGATTAGAAAATAAAAAATAAGTGTTTCAGCATTTTTGGAAATTCAAGCACTAATGTGGTAAAATTAAGGGTGACAGTTTTCTTCGAAAGTAATCACTAAAATACTTCTAAAGATTTTTAAGGCTACATCTGACAATTGGTATTTGGTTAGAAATAAAAAATAAATGTTCCTGGAAAGTCAACCCCTAAGGGAGTGCAACAGGGGATGAAAATTTTTAAGAAAATATTTTGTTACATTAAAAGATTTTTAAAGATAAAATTATGAAAATAGGCTTTTCACGTCTTGGTTGGATATGAAGAGATATTTGTTACAGGATGAAAGGTTGCTAAGGAAATATCTCCACAAGAATGCAAAAGGTACAATTAACAAAATCTTTGGACTCCAGCTACCAGAATCGCTTCTTCGTCAGAAGTACATTCAGAAAAGACCAAGTTTATAAGGCCTTAATTATCACGAAAAGCTTAGGTGTTGCAATTTGTGACCAATGTAAAAAGTTGATTAAATAAAAACAAAAAAGGCTCTGCAGTCAATAGTCTATGTGAGCGAAGCAGCAGGCTGTTGCCCATTACACTTGCAACACAGATAAACTCTTAATTACAAAACTTCATTTCTCTACACTTTTTCAAAGTCGTGGAATAGAACAGGTATACGGGGGCTTTTCTGAAGGGTACTACATACAAGTAGGTATTTTGACTCCTGAAATTTGCCATTTTTGGCATTGCAACACAAAGTGTGTGGCTAGACATTGCTGCAACAGCTTTTTATGCCCACTAATCTTACCCATTTCTGCTTAATCTTGCCATGCAAATTTTCCAGTAAAACTCTGTAAAAAGAAAGTCTTGGTTGTGATTTGTATGTTTTTACAAACAGCCAGCCTCATATTCTCCACTGATAAAATTATTTCACTTTTTATATGCACTTATACCTCCGCCACGGTTATGAGTGGAGTTAAACTTTATAATCATAGTGGTTTCACATTGTCTGCAGTTTCATAAAATCGGTGTACTTCAGGAACACTTCACAATGATTTTAAACATGTTAGCAATTAGTTAATTTCAAGGTATAGTCGGAAGCAACCAATGTTCTTTTAAGTAATGGTTACTTTCTTCCTGCTGATGCTGATATGTTAAAAAGAAAGAGAAAAGCTGTGTTCTGTAAGTAGCCTAATCACACATTCAGACAAAAATTTTAATTTGTGTCGTGTGAAAATTTGGAGATTGTTGTTATATTCATTGGAGTTACTGTCTCCATGCAGGGAAAAATTTTAATGTTGATAAAATTTGTTAGTGGCGAGGAACTTGTTTCAGAGCACCTTATATTTTAAAAGCTGTATTCCTAGAACCGTAACATGCCTATTACATAATGAAGTTGATGACCTTCATATTATAATTCAGTTCCTCTAATTCTAGTTTTCAAATCCCATTTCTCGGATCATTTTTTGTCTGGAGACAAAAAAATTACTACCCATTATGCACTTACCATCTTTGTATATAGAATTTCATTCAAGATTGTATTTACCCATTCATATAAAACCTAGAATTTGATAAGTCTTCATTTATCATTCTTTGAATTTTGCAAATCTTTTCTTCAGAAGAAACTTGGAATAGGTATCAGGCACATGCGAAACATGCCACATTTGTACAGGTACTTCAGATTCCCTGTACTGTATGTATGTGGTACTCCACAGCCACCTACATTTGTCAAAAAGAATACATGACAACTGGGAAGTTGCAGTATGACTGACTATTACATGTAATGTAGCAGCTACTGTCCTAGTACCCATTAAAAGGTGGATGTACATAAATTTATTCAGTGGTTAGTTTTGATGTATTATCATTTGGTGGTATATACTTGAGATCGGCTGGCTAAACTATGATAAACCATAGTCATCATGTGTCACAAATGATTAAACATTGTGACCTTTGTGTATGTACCTGCATAAATACTACTAATGTTTAATGATTCATTGCACATAACAAATGCTCCCCATTATTATTCAATATGCCTCAATTATGTTTAACCATGTGGTGGCGGCAGCAGTGAAACTAACAGTTGTATAAAGTTGTCATATTGGACTTTACAAGCAGACATGTCTTACTTTTTAAAAAACATTTTCAATTTGATTTATACTTAAAAAACCGGATGTTTTTAGTGCTTTGTTCTGTCATCACTATCCCCCTGAAAAAAGTACTCATCCTTCCATCACTTGATACAAAACACTATTAACAACATACTTTATTTACTGCGTGGCAAGTATTGTGACATACAAGTTGTTATTCCAGAGAAGAGTGTAGATTACATTAGATTAGATTAATACTAGTTCCATGGATCATGAATACGATATTTCGTAATGATGTAGAACGAGTCAAATTTTCCAATACATGACATAATTAAGTTAATTTAACAACATACTTTTATCTAAAAAAAACAGATGATGTGACTTACCGAACGAAAGTGCTGGCTGGTCGATAGACACACAAACAAATGTCTGCTTGTGTCTGTGTATGTGCGGATGGATATGTGTGTGTGTGCGTGCGCGCGAGAGTCTATATCCCTTCTTTCCCCCTAAGGTAAGTCTTTCCACTCCCGGGATTGGAATGACTCCTTACCCTCTCCCTTAAAACCCACATCCTTTCGTCTTTCCCTCTCCTTCCCTTTTTCCTGATGAGGCAACAGTTAGTTGCGAAAGCTTGAATTTCGTGTGTATGTTTGTGTTTGTTTGTGTGTCTATGACCTTCCAGCACTTTCGTTCGGTAAGTCACATCATCTGTGTTTTTAGATATATTTTTCCCACGTGGATTGTTTCCCTCTATTATATTCATAACATACTTAAGTTAATATAACAACTTTTTATTTTTTTGTTTTTTTATTTTATCTTTTTTAAATTTTTTTTGTTTTTTTCTTAATTTATACCTAAACATTCCTCTATGGAGTAGGAGGAGTTGTCATTCAGAAATTCTTTTAATTTCTTCTTAAATACTTGTTGGTTATCTGCCAGACTTTTGATACTATTTGGTAAGTGACCAAAGACTTTAGGGCAGTATGATTCACCCCTTTCTGTGCCAAAGTTAGATTTAATCTTGAATAGTGAAGATCATCCTTTCTCCTAGTATTGTAGTTATGCACACTGCTATTACTTTTGAATTGGGTTTGGTTGTTAATAACAAATTTCCTAAGAGAGTATATATACTGAGAAGCTACTGTGAATATCCCTAGATCCTTAAATAAATGTCTGCAGGATGATCTTGGGTGGACTCCAGCTATTATTCTGATTACACACTTTTATGCAATAAATACTTTATTCCTGAGTGATGAATTACCCCAAAATATGATACCATATGAAAGCAATGAGTGAAAATAGGTGTAGTAAGCTAATTTACTAAGATGTTTATCACCAAAATTTGCAATGACCCTTATTGCACAAGCAGCTGAACTCAGCAGATCATCAACGTGTTTCTTCCAATTTAATCTCTCATCAATGGACACACCTAAAAATTTGGAATATTCTACCTTAGCTATATGCTTCTGATTAAGGTCTATATTTATTAATGGTGTCATACCATTTACTGTACGGAACTGTATGTATTGTGTCTCATCAAAATTGAGTGAGAAAATTTCCTAAGAGAGTATATATACTGAGAAGCTACTGTGAATATCCCTAGATCCTTAAATAAATGTCTGCAGGATGATCTTGGGTGGACTCCAGCTATTATTCTGATTACACACTTTTATGCAATAAATACTTTATTCCTGAGTGATGAATTACCCCAAAATATGATACCATATGAAAGCAATGAGTGAAAATAGGTGTAGTAAGCTAATTTACTAAGATGTTTATCACCAAAATTTGCAATGACCCTTATTGCATAAGCAGCTGAACTCAGCAGATCATCAACGTGTTTCTTCCAATTTAATCTCTCATCAATGGACACACCTAAAAATTTGGAATATTCTACCTTAGCTATATGCTTCTGATTAAGGTCTATATTTATTAATGGTGTCATACCATTTACTGTACGGAACTGTATGTATTGTGCCTTTCAAAATTGAGTGAGATTCCGTTTACAAGGAACCACTTAGTAATTTTCTGAAAGACATTATTGACAATTTCATCAGTTAATTCTTGTTTGTCAGGTGTGATTACTATACTTGTATCATCAGCAAAGAGAACTAACTTTGCCTCTTCATGAATATAGAATCGCAAGTCATTAATATATATTAAGAACAACAAAGGACCCAAGACTGACCCTTGTGGAACCCCATTCTTGATAGTTCCCCAGTTTGAGGAATGTGCTGATCTTTGCATATTATGAGAACTGCTTATTTCAACTTTTGTCCAGTTAGGTACGAATTAAACCATTTGTGCACTGTCCCACTCATGCCACAATACTTGAGCTTGTCTAGCAGAATGTCATCATTTACACAATCAAAAGCCTTGGAGAGATCACAAAAAATCCCAATGGGTGGTGTTTGGTTATTCAGATCATTCAAAATTTGATTGGTGAAAGCATATATGGCATTTTCTGTTGAAAAACCTTTCTGGAAACCAAACTGACATTTTGTTAGTACTTCATTTTTACAGATATGTGAAGCTACTGTTGAATACATTACTTTCTCAAAAATTTTGGATAAAGCTGTTAGAAGGGAGATTGGACGGTAATTGTTGACATCAGATCTATCCCCATTTTTTATGCAAAGGTATAACATAGCATATTTCAGTCTATCAGGGAAAATGCCCTGTTCCAGAGAGCTATTACACAGGTGGCTGAGAATCTTACTTACCTGTTGAGAACAAGCTTTTAGTATTTTGCTGGAAATGCCATCAATTCCATGTGAGTTTTTGCTTTTAAGCAAGTTTATTATTTTCCTAATTTCAGAGGGAGAAGTGGGTGAGATTTCAATTGTATCAAATTGCACAGGTATGGCCTCTTCCATTAACAGCCTAGCATCTTCTAATGAACACCTGGATCCTACTATATCCACAACATTTAGAAAATGATTATTAAAAATATTTTCAACTTCTGACTTTTTGTTCGTAAAGTTTTCATTCAATTTGATGGTAATACTGTCTTCCTGTGCTCTTGGTTGACCTGTTTCTCTTTCAATAATATTCCAAATTGTTTTAATTTTATTATCAGAGTTGCCGATTTCAGACATGATACACATACTTCTGGATTTTTTAATAACTTTTCTTAATATAACACAGTAGTTTTTATAATGTTTGATAGTTTCTGGGTCACTACTCTTTCTTGCTGTCAGATACATTTCCCTTTTCCGGTTACAAGATATTTTCATACCCTTAGTAAGCCATGGTTTGTTACAAGGTTTCTTACGAGTGTATTTAACTATTTTCTTGGGGAAGCAGTTTTCAAATGCATTTACAAAAATGTCATGAAATAAATTATATTTTAAATTGGCATCAGGCTCACGGTACACCTCATCCCATTCTAACTGCTGTAGGCTTTCCCCGAAATTTGCAATTGTTAAATCGTTGACTGAACGTACTACTTTGGAGGACTGTTGAGTATTGCTGAATGGAGCAGATATGAGTGTTGGGATGGCAATAATAAAACAGGCTTTCTTGTTACAGAAAGATGTAGTCATGAAATTTCAGTCACCAACTTTCTCGACCAAATGTGAAAATATTTTGTCTTCCACCTGCATAAAGAGAAAGGACTATAGTAAAATAAGAGAAACTGGAGCTCATGTGGAAATACTTAAGTGTTCGCTTTTGCCACATGCTATTGGAGAGAGGAATAGTAGGGAGAGAGTCTGAAAGTGTTTCTATGAACCCCCTGCCAAACTGTGAAGTGTGAACAGTAGTCATGTTGATAATATTGGTAGATTAAAACTCCGTGTCAACTATAATTGCAGTAAATGTTTGCAATTCAGTTTAATTGAGACATCAGAAATGATTAGGTTTTGTCTCATCAATTGTGACCATATAGAGTGCATAGCTAGCACGTTACATATAACAGAACTTATTACAATATCCAAGCACACAGAAAAGAAACTTTAAACATGAACACCACAGGTTGTCCCAACCCTCCCATCCAGGTGGTCCACAACTCTTTAGTGAGTACGTGCTCATCTACCACAAGGAGCTGGCCATTTGCAGCACTACTTCCCTAGAAGACTTCCACAACACCTTTCCTCCTCTACCTTTCCACTGATGGTCTTCCTGGTGCAGACCCCACTTGAACCTGGTACATGATTTAATACCCTAGTTGTCCATTTCACTCCAGCGCACTCTGCACCTTTTCATTAGTAAGTGACTCACCACTTACCCAAATTTTTCAGAAGTACAGTTCATGTCGGGAAGGTTGACAAGTGTGGTGTATGTTCCCCCTTTTGCCCCCCCCCCCGCCCTCGCTTTTCGACTCCCCCCCCCCCCCCCGCGCCCACTTTTCGACTCCCCCCCCCCCCGCGCCCACTTTTCGACTCCCCCCCCCCCCACGCCCACTTTTCGACTCCCCCCCCCCCGCGCCCACTTTTCGACTCCCCCCCCCCGCGCCCACTTTTCGACTCCCCCCCCCGCGCCCACTTTTCGACTCCCCCCCCCCCCCGCGCCCACTTTTCGACTCCCCCCCCCCGCGCCCACTTTTCGACTCCCCCCCCCCCCGCGCCCACTTTTCGACTCCCCCCCCCCCGCGCCCACTTTTCGACTCCCCCCCCCCCCCCCGCGCCCACTTTTCGACTCCCCCCCCCCCCCCCCCCGCGCCCACTTTTCGACTCCCCCCCCCCCCCCGCGCCCACTTTTCGACTCCCCCCCACCCGCGCCCACTTTTCGACTCCCCCCCCCCCCCCCCGCGCCCACTTTTCGACTCCCCCGCGACCACATTTCGACTCCCCCCCCGCGCCCACTTTTCGACTCCCCCCCCCCCCGCGCCCACTTTTCGACTCCCCCCCCCCCCCCCCGCGCCCACTTTTCGACTCCCCCCCCCCCCCCGCGCCCACTTTTCGACTCCCCCCCCCCCCGCGCCCACTTTTCGACTCCCCCCCCCCCCCCGCGCTCACTTTTCGACTCCTCCCCCCCCCCCCCCGCGCGCTCACTTTTTTACTCCTCCCCCCCCCTTCGCGGGCTCACTTTTTTACTCCTCCCCCCCTTCGCGGGCTCACTTTTTTACTCCTCCCCCCCTTCGCGGGCTCACTTTTTTGCTCCCCCCCCCCCTTCGCGGGCTCACTTTTTTGCTCCCCCCCCCCCTTCGCGGGCCACTTTTTTGCTCCTCCCCCCCCCTTCGCGGGCCACTTTTTTGCTCCTCCCCCCCCCTTCGCGGGCCACTTTTTTGCTCCCCCCCCCTCGCGGGCCACTTTTTTGCTCCTCCCCCCCCTTCGCGGGCTCACTTTTTTGCTCCTCCCCCCCCCCTTCGCGGGCTCACTTTTTTGCTCCTCCCCCCTTCGCGGGCTCACTTTTTTGCTCCTCCCCCCTTCGCGGGCTCACTTTTTTGCTCCTCCCCCCTTCGCGGGCTCACTTTTTTGCTCCTCCCCCCTTCGCGGGCTCACTTTTTTGCTCCTCCCCCCTTCGCGGGCTCACTTTTTTGCTCCTCCCCCCTTCGCGGGCTCACTTTTTTGCTCCTCCCCCCTTCGCGGGCTCACTTTTTTGCTCCTCCCCCCTTCGCGGGCTCACTTTTTTGCTCCTCCCCCCTTCGCGGGCTCACTTTTTTGCTCCTCCCCCCTTCGCGGGCTCACTTTTTTGCTCCTCCCCCCTTCGCGGGCTCACTTTTTTGCTCCTCCCCCCTTCGCGGGCTCACTTTTTTGCTCCTCCCCCCTTCGCGGGCTCACTTTTTTGCTCCTCCCCCCTTCGCGGGCTCACTTTTTTGCTCCTCCCCCCTTCGCGGGCTCACTTTTTTGCTCCTCCCCCCTTTCGCGGGCTCACTTTTTTGCTCCTCCCCCCTTTCGCGGGCTCACTTTTTTGCTCCTCCCCCCTTTCGCGGGCTCACTTTTTTACTCCTCCCCCCTTTCGCGGGCTCACTTTTTTACTCCTCCCCCCTTCGCGGGCTCACTTTTTTACTCCTCCCCCCTTCGCTGGCTCACTTTTTTACTCCTCCCCCCTTCGCGGGCTCACTTTTTTACTCCTCCCCCCTTCGCGGGCTCACTTTTTTACTCCTCCCCCCTTCGCGGGCTCACTTTTTTACTCCTCCCCCCCTTCGCGGGCTCACTCTTTTACTCCTCCCCCCCTTCGCGGGCTCACTTTTTTACTCCTCCCCCCTTCGCGGGCTCACTTTTCGACCCCCTCCCTCCCCCCGCGCTCTTTACGACTCCCCCCCCCCCCCCCCTCCCGTGCACCTTTCTCTGTGGCCTTTCGTGGGGGTTGTTAGGGAGAAGATAAGATGTCTATCTAAGGATACACCAGTCCCCTGTAGGAGTAACTGATGTTACCTTGAACAGTGCTGTCTCCAATGACCCGGACACTGTCACTGAAAATTTTGTTCTGTATTATGCATGAGCCTCTGAATCTAAGACAATTTGCCTTTCATGTCCTCAAACAGTGGTGGAGTGAATGCACTTACCTTTCACTACACGCCACCTGGAGCCCTCTAATGCTCAATTCAGTGAGTCTGAATTCTTCAGTGCCATAGCCCTTTGCTCTGATACAGCCCTGGAACCAGACTGCATCAACAACCAAATGCTCAAAAATCTGTCGGTGGGTTAGGTCAGTGTCATCTCCTTACCATGTTCAACCATATCTGGAGCGAAGGTAAGTTCCTATCTCAGTGGTGAGAAAGCATCATTATCCCAGTACTGAAACAGGCAGATTTGTCCCCTAGAGATGGACCAACTTTTTGGGACTGCCCCTTCTATGCCAAGTTCACGTGGCTTCTCCATCTCCGTCAAATTAAGCAAAACTGCTGACTACACCTCAAATACACTTCACCACCTCAGTAACATCAGCTGGGGTGCAGTTGCTCTTCATTGAAATGTCTTGGCTCAAACTCGTTTAGGGGTTCAACCGCACGCGTCGCATTACATGCCCTAAATTAGATACTCGTGACCCTTTGATTAAATTGTCTGGCTGATGGCAATGATTTAATAAGGTGTCATGCTCCCATTGTTCAATGTGTTTTGTGTGGAGGAAATGATGATCTGATGCTTAACTGAAAGTACTGATAATTTAAATTCATTATATCTTTTAAACAAATAAAGTTCCAGAGTTGATACGTACAACATTTGTCATTTTAATGATATGCTTCTATATGAAATGTCGATCTTTAAGATCGACCAAAGCGTTCAGAGTTTAGCATTCAGGTCTTCATTGCAAAACTTGTTAATATCACTTTAACTGTAAGTCCTAAACTATTATAGATATGATCAATATTCAAGTTTTATTGGGATCACGATGAAAATTTATGAAGGATGGTAGACTAAAATTACTGTGGCTTAATTCCCTGAATTACTACAGAATTTATGAAAATGTTTCCATTTATGCCTGATCTTAGGTCCTCCATATTTAACACTGCTATGTCTCCCTGGCCACTAATGGCTGCTATGGGATTTCCCTATGATGTAGGTTCCTGTCTGTCTCACTCGCACACTGCAGCACTTAGGCCTCATTCAGCATAATAGAAGTCCGTGAATTTCCCCATCTCATGGCGAAGCTGTGCTCTTTGTGGCACACAATCCTGGGCGACAGGGATCGTTTCACAATTCCTGAAGGCTGACTCTTTCGGCCATATATTTAAATGAGAGCAAAATGCTCATTAACTCACAACTACTCCTCTAACTTTACAGACACCAGATCCTGTACCAGTGTAATTATAGGAGTCTGGCATATGGTTTGGCATTTCCCTTGGCATTGTGGTCATCGGACCCAATACACCAACTCTGGGATCCAACTTGCAACAGGAGCCTTTCAAACTAGCCCTGTGAACAGCAAATTCGTGGAGGCTGCGGCCCCTACAGTATGGATCAGGCGCCAACAACAGCTACTCAGTTACGCCACACATGTTTGCAGTTCCCTTTTGTTTTTTTTTTTTTTAGTAGGGAAATCCACCCCCCACACAGACTCAGAACTTGGGTCACAATTGCAGTTAGACTACAGTGTCTCTGCTCTGAACTCAAACTTCCATGACTGTCATCTCTTGTCAGGGAGCAATTGTGTGTGCACCCCCATGACATGTAACTTTTTCTCAGATCTGTCTTGATTTATTCTTTGGACCAAAAGATTCAGTAGACCTGGTTTTTGTCGTCTGTCCCTGGCTGTCCTCGACACATTTTCAGATTTTGAAGTGGTGTACACTGATGGCTCAGTGGTTGGTGGACGAACCAGTTGTGCACATACATATGCAAGTTGCAATGAAATACACTCCCTGCCGAATGGATGTGGTGTCTTCTCTTCTGAATTGGTGGCCATCAAAAGAGACCTTAGTCATGCCCATTCTTGCACCGGCAAGATGCTTGTAACCTGCAGCAACCCCCTGAGCAGCCTTTAGGTTATAGACCAGTGGTACCCTTGTCGGCCATTAATCATGACAATCCAGGGTCTTTTTTCTGTCCTCCATCAAGTTGGATGGAGGAGGAGGAGGAGGAGGAGTGTGCCCCACAGGCACAGTGATGGCAAATTGTGACCAGCCATCAAATAAGTGGTGCCTTGTGGGAGCATTCACCTGGTGTCAGCTACAATAGCAGTCCATGTGACTTGAAAGTTTTCATTGTATGGGATGTGTGATGCTGGCACTTTCTGGACTCAGCAAATCTTCAAATGTTTAAGTGTTCCATTGGAGTCATCTTCTTATGGTCAATTATTAGCCACCTCCCGTATGTTGCAGGCACATAGGGACAGAATTTTCATGTGTGTGTTTAATTTGTGAGCTCCTAAATCCAGTAGTATATGTGTCAATTTCACAGATTTAGTGCTTTATTCATATGACTTCAGAATACCACAAAAGAGTGCTGTTTTTAGATTGTAAAATGCTTAAAGATGGCGAGTAATCCCCCCTTACCTGCTTCTGAGCTCTTCACATGTTTCAGCATCACCTAGCATACTGGTTTTATGACCACAGACACATTTATATGTACAGTAAGAGCTCTTTGTCACTATGACAATAAAGGCAGTTCAACTACAATGAACAATTCAGTCATAATTGAGGCCCTGTTGTTCCTGCACAACTTACTTACTTCTGGAGCACCCCCCCCCCCCCCCCCACACACACACACACACTATCACACACTCTCTCTCTCTCTCACACACACACACACACACACACACACACACACACACACACACACACACACTCTCTCTCTCTCTCTCTCTCTCTCTCTCTCTCTCTCTCTCTCTCTCTCTCTCTCGACGTCAGCCGCCACTTCTCGGCCGGAGAACTGTAAGTCTTCTTCGGCTCCTCTTGCTATGAAGGGATTCTTTTGGTCACTCCCTTCCCAGGTTCCTACCAGTGGCAAAGATGTCACCTGCAAGTGGGTTTAGCAATCATAGGGTGCTGGTCGTAGGGCTTCACGGTCCTCCTCAGTCTCTGAGACTGAATCAGTGAAGCCTTCCCAGCTGGAAAAACCGAAGGAGCAGCAAGAGAAACCTAAAAAGAAAAAGACACCCAAGAACCCAGGCACTGCAGTGGCACCCACACCACCATTACCTACAAGCTCTGTGTCTGAGGCTGAGATGTAAATTCTGGCATCTGCTGCCGACGTAGATCTCGCTGAGTCCTCAGACACAATGAATGTCGATTGCACAGTTACTCATCTGGTGGCAGCAGGTGAACCTGAGGCATAGACTGCCTCGTTGAGTGTTTCGTGCCCTTCCAGTCTCTCAATCACGTAATACTCCAGTGGAATTGTGGCGGTTTTTTCCACCACCTGCCTGAGCTGCGGCAACTGTTAAGCTTTGCGACTGCTTTCTGCATTGCCCTCCAGGAAACCTGATTCCTGCAATGCGGACCCCTGCCCTCCGTGGCTATAAGGGATATTACAGGAATTGTGGCGACTATAATAGAGTGTCAGTTGGAGTTCGCATCTATGTCCTGAACTCAGTATGCAGTGAACCTATGCCCCTTCAAACCCCTCTTGAAGTTGTGGCAGTCAGGATAAGGACGACGCAGGAAATAACTGTCTGCAACGTATATCTTCCTCCAAATGGTGCAGTACCCCTGAATGTATTGGCTGCACTGATTGATCAACTGCCTAAACCTTTCCTACTTTTGGGAGATTTTAATTTGCATAACCCCTTGTGGGGTGGCCGAGGTATGGAAGTCGAAAATTTACTGTCACAACTCGATCTCAGCCTCTTAAATACTGGTGCCCCCACACATTTCAGTGTGGCACATGGCACATACTCAGCCATTGATCTCTTGGTTTGCAGTCCAGGCCTTCTCCCATCTGTCCACTGGAAAACACATGACGACCTGTGTGATAGTGACCACTTCCCCATCTTCCTGTCACTTCCCTGGTGTCATGACAGTGGATGCCTACCCAGATGGGCTTTAAACAAGGTAGACTGGGAACCCTTCACCTCTGGTGTCACCACTGAATTTCCCCCACACTGTGCCATCGATGTTGTCATTGAGCAGGTCACTACAACGATCGTTTCTGCGGTGGAAAATGCGATCCCTTGTTCTTTAGGGTGCCCCCCAGTGAAAGACAGTCACTTGGTAGTCGCCGGTAGTCTCTGAGGCAATTAAAGAGCGTTGGCGAGCTCTAGAGCGACATACACAGCACCCCTCCCTAGAGCACCTAATAGCTTTTAAGCAGCTCTGTGCCCACATTCGCCAGCTTATAAAATGGCAGAAACAGGAGTGTTCAGAGAGGTACATGTTGACCATTGGGTGCCATACGTCACCTTCCCAAGTGTGGATGAAGATCAGATGTCTTTTTGGGTACCAGATTCCAACAGGTGTCCCTGACATTAACACCAATGGCATGTTATCTACCGACGCAAATGCAATTGCCGAGCACTTTGCTGAGCACTATGCTCGAACCTCTGCATCGAAGAAGTACTCCCCACCCTTTCGCATCCTCAAACGGTGCATGGGAAGGAAAGTCATCTCGTTCACTACACACCACAGTGAACCCTATAACACCCCATTTACAGAGTGGGAGCTCCTCAGTGTCCTTGGACACTGCCCCAACATAGCTCCTGGGCCAGATTGGATCCACAGTCAGATGATTAAAGGTATGTTGTCTGACTACAAGCGACATCTCCTTGTGATCTTCAACTGAATCTCGTGCAATGACACATTTCCTTCGCAATAGTGGGAGAGCACCATCATACTGGTGCTCGAACCTGGTCAAAACTCGCTTGATGTTGATAGCTACCGGCCCATCAGCTTCACCAACTTTTTTTTAAGCTGCTGGAACGTATGGTGTGTTGGTGGTTGGGTTGGGTCCCGGAGTCATGTGGCCTACTGGCTCCATGTCAGGGCAGCTTCTGCTAGGGTCCCTCTATCACTGATAATCCTGTGTCCCTCAAGTCTGCCATCCAACCAGCCTTTTCCAGACGCCAACATATGGTTGCCGTCTTTTTTGACTTACGTAAAGCATATCCTTACCACATTGTATGAGTGGGGTCTCCAGGGCCCGCTCCTGAGTTTTATCCTAAACTTCCTGTGGATCTGCACTTTCCATGTCCAAGTCAGTGCCTTCCATAGTTCCCCCCATATTCAGGAAAACTGTGTTCCGCAGGGCTCCATATTGAGTGTTTCTCTATTTTTTTGTGGCTATTAACTGTCTAGCAGCAACTGTAGGGCTGTCCGTCTCACCTTCTCTGTATGCAGACAATTTCTGCATTTCATACTGCTCCTCCAATATTGGTGTTGCTGGGAGGCACCTACAGGCAACCATCCACAAGGTGCAGTCATGGGCTCTAGTCCACCACTTCCAGTTTTCAGCTGCGAAGTCGTGGTTGTGCATTTCTGTCGGTGTCACACCTCTCATCCAGAACCAGAACTTCACCTTAATGATGGTCCACTCACTATAGTGGAGACATATCGATTCTTAGGACTGGTTTTCTACACTCGATTGACTTGACTACCTCTCCGTCAGCTTAAGCGGAAGTGCTGTCAGCACCTCAATGCCCTCTGCCGTCTGAGCAACACCAACTAGGGTGCAGACTGCTTTACTCTGTTGCAGCTCTACAGAGCCCTTGTTCAATCACGCCTTGCCTATGGGAGTGTGGTTTACAGTTTGGCAGCGACCTCAGTGTTGTGTTTACTCAATCCAGTGCACCACTGTGGCGTTCGCCTAGTGACGGGAACTTTTAGAATGAGTCCGGTGACCAGTGTTCTGTTGGAGGCCAGAGTCCCTTAATTGAAGGTTAGGGGTGCACAACTGCTCACCAGTTACGTTGCACACGTTCGTAGTTCTGCGCATCCAAATTACCATCTCCTTTTCCCAACCACGGCAGTTCATCTCCTGTATCAGCGGCCCACGCCAGGGCTTACGATTGTGGTTTGCGTGCAGTTACCACCTCTCATCGAGGTCCATTCATGTACACCTCCATGGTGTACACCCAGGTCTTCTGGACCTTTCTCATGGCCCTAAGGACTCTGTTAACCCTGTGGCTCTCTGCTACCACTTCCTCTTGATCTCGACATGCACCGGGGCCATGAAGTGGTTTACACCAATGGCTCGATGGTTGATGGTCACGTAGGCCTTCTGCATGTTCATGGAGGACATATTGAACAGCACTCCTTGCCAGATGGCTGCAGTGTTTTCACTGCAGAGCTGGCAGCCATATCTCGTGTTCTTGTGCACATCTGCTCATGCCCTGGTGAGTCATTTCCCCTGTGTACTGACTCCTTGAGCAGCCTACAAGCTATTGACCAGTGCTACCCTCACTATCCTTTGGTAGCGTCCATTCAGGAGTACATCTATGCCCTGGAATGGTTCCGTCGTTCAGTGGTGTTTGTGTGGACCCCAGGACACATCGGAATCCCAGGCAACCAACTTGCCAACAGGCTGGCCAAACAGGCTACGCAGAAACAACTTCTGGAGATGGGCATCTCTGAAACTGTTCTGTCTTATGTCACAGGGTTTTTCGGCTTTGGGAGATGGAATGGCATAACAATATGCACAACAAACTGCGTGTCATTCAGGAAACTACAAATGTGTGTAAGCCTTCTATGCGGTCCTTTTGCAGGGAATCAGTTGTCCTCTACTGGCTCCACATTGGCATACGTGGCTAATGCATGGTTACCACCTCGGACCCACCTCGGTGGTGCTGTGGCTCACAAATAACAGTTGTCCACTTCTTGCTGGACTGCCCACTTTTAGCCACTTTGCGGAATTTTATCTTTCCCAGCACCCTACCTTCAGTGTTGGGTGACAATACTTCAACAGCTACTTTAGTTTTATGTTTTATTCATGAGGGTGGATTTTATCATTTGATCTATGTTTTAGTACATGTCCTCCACCCTAGTGCTTTTACTGTGGAGGTTTTAATGTGTTGCAGAGTGGCTGGCTTCTCCTTTTCATTCTCATGGTCAGCCAGCCATGGTAATCTGCGCTCTTGTTTTGATCTATTCTACATGGTTCTTGAGTCTCTCTCTGGTTTTCTTGTCTGATTTTGTCCATTTTAGTGTTTATTGACCTTCTGTTATTCTTGTGGTTTTCTCCATTCTTCTAGCTTTTTTTGTATGTCTCGATTATTTTACTCCCACCCTTGTGGAATTATTTTAATTGGAATGAGGGACCGATGACCTAGCAGTTTGCTCCCCCCCCCCCCCCCTTCCTCTTTTAAACCAAACAACCAACTAACCAGTTACTTCAAGGTGCTAGAATAGGATACCAAATTTATTGGCTGTTATGGTTGTTAATGGTGAATGTACAAACTAGACCATGTTTGAATGTGGCCTGCACCGTAAAGACTTTAAATTGCTTCATAAATGAAATGTACCAGTTGGTTGGCAGATGACAGATATTATCAAGGACTCTTTTTAACTGATCACATGATATGCACTCCCCACCCCACAAACACAATCAAGCGAATGGGTGCCCTTGGTGGAGATCCTAGGCTTTCTAACAATTTGTAAGTGTTCTGTGTACAGCTTTTGTAATTGTGAAACCTAATGCAAAGAATGTGTATGGACTTTCCACTCCAGTTACAAAGCAAGGTTCTTCTGTCTTGACCTGTTTCTCACATTGTAATTACAGGGTTGGTAGAAAATTAACAGTTAATAAAGGAAAAACTAAAAATGTTAGAAAACATTCATTTATTACCTCAATAAAATGCAGTTGGAAGTTCAGTTTTATTAAGTTTTGAACATCAAATGCTGGAAGGTGATGTCCAGTGTCAATACACAGCTGCAGCTGGCTTCTAAAGTTCAGCATCACCTTCTGGAGCATATTTTGTGGAATAATGCCTATTTCAAGGCATATGGCATCTTTGAAGAGCCATTGAACAACGTTTATAAACTTAAGTTTTGAGATAACTTCAAAGAAAGAAGTCATATGGACATAAGTCAGGTAAGGGTGCAGGTCATGGAATGTCACCATATTGTGAGATCAGACAACAAAAATTTTCCTTAAAACACTCATTGAATGTGTAGCAGTGTGGGCCATGGCACCATCCTGCTGAAACCAGATGAGCCTCATATGCATTTGTTGATGTGATTCAAAAAAGTTTTGGATCATGTTCAAATACCATCCGCTATTAATGGTAACAGTGGGGTTGTTCTCCAACAAAAAAAAAAACAAAAACAAAAACAAAACAAAAAAGTCTGATTTCCTTGGCACTGATCGTGCACCAAACCACGAAGACGTCTCTCATGAATTTCCACGGGATGCACACAATTCCAATAATGAATATCCTGTTTATTAAAACATCCAGAAATGTGCATGTGAACTTCATAACTGAAGAAAATGTACACTTCTTGAGGAATTTTTCAATCAAGTCTTCACAGGTTTGTCATTGATTTTGCTGGTCCTATTGTGACACTTATAGAGCACTCACCATTTTATACAGATGAAATTGAAGGTCTTTGTGGAAAATTGGATGCACAGTATGACCAGGACAGTGCTAGCAATGGCACATGTACAGTCCTCTTTGCTCTAACACTCTTTTTCGTAACACTGCCACATTGATGAAAGTTCTCTACCCACAAAAGAACAGATTTATGATCGGGAAGACTGTTTCAAGGGGGGATTTGACAATGAGTAAGCATAGTTACGCTGTACTGCAATTATAGACCAGTTTTTGGAAAAATTGGTTTCCACAGCAAAAGCACATTGTTTGTTCAACCATGACATATTTACAACTAACAGCAGTACCAACATAAACGTCCACTACTGCTGTGACCTTGGAGTCCATCCCCACTATTCCTTGCCCTGGCACACGCAGAGAGCTAGGGCAGAAGACATGGTGAACTAGGGATGACTGCCATCAATGCTTTGTTTGTCATCAGTTACTAGAAATGACTAGACATTGAACCAAGGACAATATCATTTAGTTGGAGAACTGTGTACTAGAATGCAAGAAGCACTAACCTACAGATTGCTAAAAATGAGCTATTGACATATTTAGATACTATTGTGCTATATTTATTATCCCAAAAAAATATCAAAAATTATCCACTTATACCCTGCCAATATGCAAAAGAAATATGTTGGAATGTTTCTGAATCACAGTTTTGCAATGTGAGGGGAAACGAAGCCAAGTTGTACCATTATGTCAGCTTGGTTTACCCAATAGTGCACCCACCTGCAGTCACGTGTTTGTGTTGACAACATGGCTGATAGTGAAAATTATTATGTGCCTAGCAGTTCTGAGAAATACAGAAAAGTGCAAGAAATGAAGATAACTATTCATAGAAGGAAGAGAAATGCAAAAAGTATGAAGAAACTTGGGGCTAGACTAACAAGGAGAGGTCCTCAGTTGGGGGATTGAGGTTTTTGAAGCCATTTATACAGTGATGATGTAGCTTACGGTCCTAGGTATCATAAACTGCAGCCATTCACCCTCATGGGTTCTCATATCTGAGTAATCAATGAAAAATTTTTTTTGGAATTTCACATGCTGTAATGTAACTTTAAAATTACTACTAAACAGACTGGTTGTGTAGCATAATGATTGAGATACAGTCCTGACATGCGAAAGCTTGTGGGTTCATGTCTCGCCGGATGCTTTGAATTAAAAAAATCATTATTTTGATTCAGGTAATTGATTTAAATGTAACTTTTTAATTTGTATTCCTGTTACCCTTTTTCCACATGGAATCTTTTTTTTCCCCTGTGATTTTAATATTTCATGTATTAATTGTGACTTAATTTCTTCCATTTTATCATCCAATGTTTTCATCCTTGTTATTGCATTCATTATTTCTGTTCTTTATTTTGCTTTTGTTTCATTTCACTTACAATCCCTTCTTTTGTTTAAATCTTCGTTTGCGTTATTTTGTCCACAATGCAGTAAGAATTTATGTTTTAAATATTTGTACGATATTTACCATCCAAAAAAACATACATCTTGAAATGGAAAAACACTTTTGACACCATTGAGCAGAAACTATAGATAATTATTTCATCTCATATTTTTTATTTGGTTCACCTTGCCAGGACATTATCTCTTATCCATATATGTACAGTAGATAACTTTCATTTAGATCACCCTGTCAAGATATTTAGTTTCTCACCACATTTTTTAAATAGTGTTTCAGTCTTAGCCATCTCCACAGTGACTAGTCCTCAATGAAGATTGTGGCCTGCTTACAATTTTGGCTGACAATGTAATCTCTTGCCCATCGCAGCAGTAAGCTAAATGAATTGTACGACAGTTTCTAACATTCTTCATGGTTTTGCCCAAAACTAAATTATTCATAAATTTATAAAAATCTTTTTCAAAATCACATGTCACGAGAGCCCTCTCTTCAGTGTTTACATCAATGCTCTCCTTCAGGCAGCAATGCTGCTTGAATCAGATGTCGCAGTTGATTCTACCAAGCTCCACCCCTAGCTTGGGATATTCATGGAGATTTCTGTAGTGCAGAATATCTTGCTGCTAATTCCCAAGTGTTCTCAACAGCTTAGGCATGTAAACATTTCGTGCAACTAGGCACTCTTAACACAGCGGCAAGTCAATGTGCGCCTCATGAAAACAGGTGAGGATATCCCAGTTCCTCCTAAAGACATATCTCTCGCCCAGCATTTCTTCAATTTTATGAGTTCCTCTTCAGTTAGCCATCAAAACTGGTCCAAATGGTAGAGTTTGTTGCATGGCATACCTGTAGAGGTTGTTTACACCCATGTAGAGAATGTAACTTAAATCGTCAGATGACCTTCACTTTTCCTCACTCATTTATGTTTAATTTTCCTTGATGTACCTGTGTGTGCACTGGCAAAACCCTTGTGAATCTCATATTCGAAGAGGAGCATCATGTTAGCATCAGTCAACAGTCTGATTCACACACATGTTCTTCTTAACATTATGTACAACAAAAGTTCTGGTGCTGTGGAATGGCAATCAGGATCCAGAGAGTGTGTTCCCAGGCATATACTCTGAAATTTCTCAAAAATGTCCATAAGTTGTTGTACATCTGTGTTCATGTGTAATCTAGTGCATTCTTCTAAATCAGGTATGCTGAAACCCTGCCAAACATTCACTGCATTCTTATACTCCGTATCTCTTATGGCAATGCCTTTACATCCACTGGAGAAGGCAGTTTTGGACAATGTGGTTTATTGGAATCTTTCCATCAAATCCTAATACTCATATGGAAAGACCCACTTCTTCGTCACAAGCTGAATATTTACATCATTGGGATATAAGGCTCTGGTGATATGCATATCCTCCTGCCACATCATCTCGGCACGTTTCTGAAGAGATGTATGTGTGAATCAAAGTGAATCCAGGAAGTGGATGTGTGGGATTCTCTTGGAAAATGAAATGTACTTCTCAATGGCTCAATGGTGTCAGGAATGACACTGACTTTACAATCCTTCAAAAGGAAGTCACGCAAGTGTTCACTGAGAAAATGTTTGTGTGTATTAAATTAGGGATGCAGAGGAGGATAGAGATCTGTGCTATTCAGGAATCCATTTGTGCAGTGTATGTGGTTAGACAATAGCTGGAGAGCAGGATAGAGAGAGCCCACTTCAGTATGCTGGTCCTGGGGCTGAGTGGACGGCTGTTTAGATGGACAGATATGTGGTTTTGACATGCCGCCGGTGGCGCTCGGACGCTCACTTTGTAAGGTGGTATTGGATTAGTTCCAGCATTTAGTACTTGTTTTGGTGGTTATTGGATTAAGAAAGAAAGAAAGAAAGAAAGGAAGAAAGACAGACAGACAGACCTGATGGATGTGTTATTAGATAAGAGCAAGTGGTAGTTGTTGAATGATGCTATGTGTTCAGATATTGGAGTCTCTAAGCGGCAGCACAAGATTTTCTTATGTGGAAATTTATGCACTCTATAGATAGTGATATTCGACCACTAGTGACAACAGTTAAGAGTGGAAAAATAGGTCCAAATCGAGTGCTGGCAGAATGTTGCGGCAATGGTAATAATATTTAATTGAAGTTGGAGGTGGTAAATATGGACCAGGCTTTGAATATTGGTGTGTGTGTGTGTCATATGTGCTTGATGCTCTGTATAAAAGTTTGACTCTTTAATTGCGTTTGGTATTGCGGGGTGTGTGTAAAATTAATTTTACTCTTGAAAGTGCGAGAAATATGAGTTGATTGTTGTTTAGACAGAGGCTACGTTTGTAATTCGAAAAGAGGGGATGAGAATGGTAAATTGATTGATGGACATGGTTTGTGGGGTGATATATGTGCCTCAAGATAGGGTTGAGGACATTTGCCTATGGCGATGGTGGGACAGGTGTGAGGTTAGGTGCGGTGGGAGGAGTAAATTAGATCTTATTTTTTAAAAAATGTTGTAAAGTAAGAATAATATTGAGAAGGTTTTAGATGGCTAGTCACGCGACGAGGCGAGAGCAGGGATGTGTAGTTATGCTTAGTTAAAGTGCTGTGTAATGTCGTGTCAGGAACAATGCGCAATGTGCTACTGTGTCATAGGAGGTAAAGACATGCGCTGCTGCTATGATGTGTCTAGCGTATGGAGACTGCACTTTGGAATTATGCTACATTGATATGAAGTTGACTTTCACCCACGTTCGGTGGTCGCGGCTTGGGGTTGTGATGGATCACAGTCCTGGACGGATGTCTGTGTGTGCTTTGACAGCTGACGAGCGTGTCGACCATGCCAACTCACGCTTGCAGAAGCCGAGCAGGGGCTGTGTGAAGTCTGAAATCAGACGGATGCATGACTTCACGATCCTGTGAACATGGTGCGTATCCTTTGTCTGGTACGTGGTCGACAGGTCCCATCCTGTCCAGCGTGAAGTGCTCACGGCCGTGCTCTGCGAAAACATGTTAATGTAGGTGGACTCTGCGGCACCGGTGGGCGAGCGCACGCTGGCCCGGCGGCCACACCCCCAGCCTCCTGGTAGCAGCCGCGGGCTAATGGTGATCAGGGCAGCCTCCTCTACAGGCGACGATATGAACTAAGTCAGTCGGAGCATGGACCTCGTGCCGAGTGCACAGGGTGTTGCCGCGATCTCGAGGATGTGTAGTAAGTCAGTTGGGGCACACCTGGATGAACATAATACCTGAAATAGAGTCCTTTTCCCACCTTGTGACTTAGCTTAGTCCAAGTGACGCGATTTTAATAATGTAGCGGTGGAAGCATAAGTGACCGCGAAAACTCAAACTTCGTGGACTTAGGTTAGTGGATGTGGCCCAATTGGCCGATTTTCGGGCCATCTTTAATCACGTAATGCCGGTGAAGATATGAAATAACCCAGTTGGACATGTACATGATATAAATAATAATAATTATAAATAATAATGTATGTCTGGGTGCTGATTTAGAAATACGTGGCCAGATTCGACTGTCCAGCAAAGCAGGTTGCAATTGACCTATCGAGGGGTGTGACGTCAGGGCAGATTCCACTTTCGAGTAAACAACTTTGGCAACAAACGTGTGGCAGGGCGTTGCCTGTCCCACTAAACCGCATGGTGGATCGTGAACCAACCGACCGATGTTTACGCCGGCTGAGTGGCGCCTGTGACGTCAGCGGCGGTTTGCTCGCTGGACCGGGGGCGCGCCTGGGCTACCGCTGACCGATGGGGCTGAGGGGGGGGTAGGTCCCTCTGCTGGTGACAATGTGAACTAAACCATTTGGGCTCTGGATTTCGTGGTGTAACCATCTTGAAGATGTGTACTAAGTCAGTTGGAACAGACCTGCAAGATCATAATGCTTGAAATAAAGAGTCCTTTTCGTAATTTGTGACTTAAGTTAGTACAAGTGGCGCGATTTTAATAATGTAGCAGTGAAAACATAAGTGACCACGAAAATTCAAATTTGGTGGACGTGGCCCAATTGGCTTTCTTCCCGCCATCTTAAATTACTTTACGGCGATGTCCTCGGGTGGCTGAGATACGAACTAACACACAATTGGACTCCAGACCTCGTCGCGAGCACGGTGGATGCTGCTGCGATCTCAAAGATGTGTACTAAGTATGTTGGAGAACAAGTGATGACCGTACTGTTTGAAATAAAGACTTGAGTCCATTTCCCACGAATTCACAGGAAGTGACTTAGATTAGTGGAAGTGCAGTTTATTATTATTATTTGACGCGATTTTGATAGCTTACGAGTGAAACCATAAGTGACCGTGAAAAAATTCGAACTTCATAGGACGAGGTGGCCTATTTCGTATGTGTGACTGATTATCGTGTTGGAGTTTGAACTTGTGAGCGATTTTTTGTTATGGTTGTAAGGGAAACGGCATTCTTGCTGCCAGAATCAGGCGTATTGAATAAATAATAATAAATGATGGAACTTGGCGCGTTTTTTCTGTTAGTGGAGGTAGACCAACAATAATAATAATAATAATAGATGATAAATAACAATAAATGATGATAAATATAATAATAAATGATGATAAATATAATAATAAATGATGATAAATATAATAATAAATGATGATAAATAATAATAATAAAGTGAAGCCCGCCATTATCCTGTTGGAATTCAAATTTGCCGCCATTTTTTCTCGACGCTTAGGTTACTGGACGTAGCCCAATTGGTCTATTTTCCCAGCCAAAATTCAAAATTCCCGCCATTTTTTATGGAGGTTAGGTTAGTGGACATAGCACAATTGGCCTATTTTCCCGCCAAAAGCTGCCATCTTGGATGACGTCATGCGCTGTTGCCAAGTCTACGTGCCGCCATCTTGGCTGACGTCATCGCCGCCATCTTGAATAAATTTGGCAACAATGGAAAGTGGGGTGCACTCTCTTAGTCCCACTACTTAAGAGCAAGTCATATACGCCTGCTTCAAGTGCACCCTAGATTCTATTGCCTCCCACATTACCTTCAGAGAAAGGCAAGTACCATATGTGGCAGTGTATCAAGTTGTATGCTGGTATGACTTCAGTCACAACCAATTCAAGTCATACATAAGGAATAATCCAGCGAGATTATGCTCGCTGAGCTCAAAAAACTTGCTGCGGTAACTGATGGAATTTATTGCAACAACATTCCCAAGACTGACTCTCAGGAAAACGATGTCCTGTGTGAGGAGGCAGTTGCTTGTCAGATTTGTGAGCATCGGCTAGCTAGAGACGCGGAAACTTCACGTAATGAGCACTGTAATCTACTAGTGAAACCCTGTGGCGCAGCTCATAATTTACGCAATTCAAACTACCAATGGCCACGGCATGTACCTATCTTCTTGCCTGCCCGGCTAGCTGCCCGATCTCACGCGCTGCTTCCCGAGAGGGAAGGTGTGATGATCTCCGGCACGACGTGCCGGCAAGCCTGTGGATGGTTTTTAAGGCGGTTTTCCATCTACCTCGGCGAATGCAGGCTGGTTCCCCATATTCTGCCTCAGTTACACCACTTTGGCAATTGCTGCGCAAACAGTCTCCACATACGCGTACACCATAATTCCATGATTGCTCTACCACACAAATTATTTGGGGTACACTTGTCTGGTATGAGACCTTCCCGGCAGGGGGGGGTGGGTGGTTCCACTGGGAACCTAACCGCATAATAAGCCTGGGTTCGGTGTGGAGTGGGTGGACTGCTGCGACCTGTTGTGGGGTTGTGAACCAATGAGGGCTACTCTGGGAGGAAGACTCTCTGTTGTTTCTTGGTCCCCAGTTTAATACACACAAACATTTTCTCAGTGAACACTTGCGTGATTTCCTTTTGAAGGATTGTAATGTCAGTGTCATTCCTGACACCATTGAGCCATTGAGAAATACATTTCATTTTCCAAGAGAATCCCACACATCAATTTCCTGGATGCACGCATACATCTCTTCAGAAACGTGCTGAGATGATGTGTCAGGAGGATATGCATATCACCAGAGCCATATATGTGAATGATGTAAATATTCAGCTTGTGACGAAGAAGTGGGTCTTTCCATATGAGTATTAGGATTTGATGGAAAGATTCCAGTAAAACACATTGTCTGAAACTGCCTTCTCCAGTGAACTTAAAGGCACTGCCATAAGACATACAGACTATAAGAATGCGGTGAATGTTTGGCAGGGTTTCAGCATACCTGATGTAGAAGAATGCACTAGATTACACATGAACACAGATGTACACCAACTTATGGGCATTTTTGAGAAATTTCAGAGTATATGCCTGGGAACACACTCTGGATCCTGATTGCCATTCCACAGCACCAGAACTGTTGTTGTACATAATGTTAAGAAGAACATGTGTGTGAATCAGACTGTTGACTGATGTTAACATGATGCTCCTCTTCGAATATGAGATTCACAAGGGTTTTGCCAGTGCACGCTCAGGTACATCAAGGAAAATGAAACATAAATAAGTGAGGAAAAGTGAAGGTCATCTGACGATTTAAGTTACATTCTCTACATGGGTGTAAACAACCTCTACAGGTATGCCATGCAACAAACTCTACCATTTGGACAGTTTTGATGGCTAACTGAAGAGGAACTCATAAAATTGAAGGAATGCTGGCGAGAGATATGTCCTTAGGAGGAACTGGGATATCCCACCTGTTTTCATGAGGTGCACATTGACTTGCCGCTGTGTTAAGAGCGCCTAATCACACAAAACGTTTCCATGCCTAAGCTGTTGAGAACACTTGGGAATAAGCAGCAAGATACTCTGCACTACAGAAACCTCCATGAATATCCCAAGTTAGGGACGGAGCTTGGTAGAATCAACTGCGGCATCTGATTCAAGCAGCATTGCTGACTGGAGGAGAGCATTGATGTAAACACTGAAGAGAAGGCTCTCGTGGTGTGTGGTTTTGAAAAAGATTTTTATAAATTAATGAATAATATAGTTTTTGTCAAAACCATGAAGAATGTTAGAAACTGTCGTGCAATTCATTTAGCTTACTGCTGCGATGGGCGTTATGGTGCAAGAGATTACATTGCCAGCCAAAATTGTAAGCAGGCCACAATCTTCATTGAGGACTAGTCACTGTGGAGATGCCTAAGACTGAAACACTATTTAAAAAATGTGGTGAGAAACGAAATATCCTGTCAGGGTGAGCTAAATGAAAGTTATCTACTGTAAATATATGGATAAGAAATAACGTCCTGGCAAGGTGAGCCAAATGAAAAATATCTATTATTATGTGGGGGACTACGTATCCTGCTGTTGATTCTACTAATGACTCAATGGAATGGCGCCGGATGCCTGAGCATCAATGATTTGTACAAAATAGAGGAATATATCCAGTGGCCTGTGTTGTGAATTGGCAGGAGCCAATTCACGGGGTTTGGAGGAAGCTGAAAGGCACGCGTTTAAGCTCACGCAGGCGGGCGTGAGGTCTGGAACATTACAAGGAAATGAGAACTTAAAAAAACGGACGCAGTTGCTGTAATACTTAACTTTAATCCATAATTGTAGAACATCGCTCTTGATGATACAGAATTATAATCTCAATATAAACTGGTAATGGCGCCTTGCTAGGTCGTAGCAAATGACGTAGATGAAGGCTATGCTAACTATCATCTCGGCAAATGAGAGCGTATTTGTCAGTGTAGCATAGCTAGCAAAGTCGGCTGTATAACTGGGGCGAGTGCTAGGACGTCTCTCTAGACCTACCGTGTGGCGGCGCTCGGTCTGCAATCACTGACAGTGGCGACACGTGGGTCCGACGTATACTACCGGACCGCGGCCGATTTAAAGGCTACCACCTAGCAAGTGTGGTGTCTGGCGGTGACACCACAGCCTGTGATTAGAAACTGTCTGATATTTAGAAGATTATTTGCACCACCGAATTGTCATAAGGAACAACGACCCTCACATATAAGTACGGCTAATGGTCTTGGTTAATATGTTTTCAAGTGAATGGGATTAACTAACTACCGAAATTATAACAAGAGGAATCTGATTACTGCGTATCTATTTTACATAAACCCTCACACATGGAAAAAGCTAAACATGGTGAATATCTTCATTAAAAAGAACAACAAATACATGAAGTATTAAGTTAGCTCAGTTAAAAGTGCTACTTGTATAATGGGTCCGCAGGGTTCTGGGAAACACCATGTAAAAGAGGCGTTGCTTCCAGAGATAGCGACTGAATCGATTTTATATTACGTGGCAGACATAATTGCGTTACCTACTGCATTGAGGAGAGGTTAGACATGAACCAGAATAAGTGCACAGGGCGAGTTAACGAGCAAATTGTGGAAACTGAAGAGTGTGTGTAACAAACGTTGAGACCATAATCATGAAAGAACTGAAATTAAAAACATTACAAATCGTGAATACGGCTGCGAAACGACGTTAACTTGATCACAAGGTTCCTAAACTACACACAATGCCAATCTAATTTAAATACTCATCATTCTGTCTGCTGCCTCAGATCTCGAAGAAACACCATCTGCTCTCCATCGATCTGAGAACCAGAAAGCCGCTGTTCTCTACCAACCTCCAATGCTCTCTGTTCCGATCTCTGAAACCGAATGTTCTCTCTGCTGCTCTCCCAAACTAAATTCCCTACACACTTTTTGTCTCTCCAAAACTGACGTCTCGCCAAAAATTATTCTCCCAAAAATTTGCGTTGGCCAATCAAATCTCATTCTTATTTGCTGACCTATTGGAATAAAGAAAATTTTTCACTTGACTCCCCTCCTCCCGTCTTAAGAGCCTCAGAAAGCTCCGTGCTACGAGGGGCGTTTGAAAAGTCCGTGAGATGGCACCACCAGCGCGTATAGAGGCCATGTTTAGTTAGCAGCATCTTTGGAAAGGATGCACACGAAGTTTCAGCCATATTGGTCTATTTATTTGTGTTTGGCGTTCGCGTGATTCAAGGAAGTCGAGTGATCGTCAAAAAATGGACGAAGAAGAATTTCGTGTGATGATTAAACATTACTTTAAGAAAGGCAAAACGCCTCAGGAGACTAAAGAGAAGCTTGATAAACATTACGGTGACTCTGCAACTTCGATTAGAACAGTTTATAAGTGGTTTCAAAATTTCGGAGTGGCCATATGGGCACAAGTGAGGCTGAACGTTCTGAACGCCCTGTGGAGGTTATGACTCCAGAAATCATTGATAAAATCCATGATATGGTGATGGATGACAGAAGAGCTAAGTTGCGTGAGATTGCTAGTGCTGTGGGCATCTTGAATGAATGGGTACATAATATTTTGCATAAACATTTGGACATGAGAATGCTATCCGCAGGATGGGTTCCGAGATTGCTCACTCTTGACCAAAAACGGAATCGTGTGAAGTGTTGCAAGGATGGTTGGTTACAGCTGTTCAGGAAGAATCCGCAGGATTTTAAGCGTCGTTTCATCACTGAGGATGAAACATGGATACATTACTACCCTCCTGAGACCAAACAACAATGGGTTACCAAGGGAGAATCTGCACCAAAAAAGGCGAAGACCAGTCCTTTGGCCGGAAAGGTTATGGCGACTGTCCTTTGGAATTCACAAGGGATAATCCTCATCAACTATCTGGAAAAGGGTAAAACCATTACAGGTGCATATTATTCATCGTTACTCGACCGTTTGAAAAACCGAGCTGCAAGAAAAACGCCGGCGATTGGACCGCAAAAAAGTTCTTTTCCATCACGACAGTGCACCAGCACACACCTCAGCAGCTGTGATCGCAAAATTAATGAAAGTAGGATTCCAACTCGTTTCACATCCCCCCTATTCTCCAGACTTGGCTCCCTCGGACTATTATTTGTTCCCCAGTTTGAAGAAACGGCTGGCGGGACAAAGATTTTATTTTATTCAAACGAGGAGGTGATTGCAGCAACTAATAGCTATTTTGCATTCTTGGACACTTCGTATTATTCGGAGGGGATCAACAAATTAGAACCGCTTTGGACGAAGTGTATGAGTCTAAAAGGAGACTATGTCGAAAAATTGAAAAGGTTTACCCCAAACACGTAAGTAGTTTTTATTTTTGCAGAGACTTTTCAAACGCCCCTCTTACATATTAGCGGCCAATGAGAGCTCTAGTCTTGGAGTTAGCCCATGAGATACGGGCAAATGTTTGTTTCTTCCTCTGACATTCTGAATATTTTAGAAAGAGTCTTAAGAGTAAAACTGAAGTGATATCAGGTGTTCCCCAGGGAAGCGTCCTGGGACCTCTGCTGTTCCTGATCTATATAAATGACCTGGGTGACAATCTGAGCAGTTCTCTTAGGTTGTTCGCAGATGATGCTGTAATTTACCGTCTAGTAAGGTCATCCGAAGACCAGTATCAGTTGCAAAGCGATTTAGAAAAGATTGCTGTATGGTGTGGCAGGTGGCAGTTGACGCTAAATAACGAAAAGTGTGAGGTGATCCACATGAGTTCCAAAATAAATCCGTTGGAATTCGATTACTCGATAAATAGTACGATTCTCAAGGCTGTCAATTCAATTAAGTACCTGGGTGTAAAAATTACGAACAACTTCAGTTGGAAAGACCACATAGATAATATTGTGGGGAAGGCGAGCCAAAGGTTGCGTTTCATTGGCAGGACACTTAGATGATGCAACAAGTCCACTAAAGAGACAGCTTACACTACACTCGTTCGTCCTCTGTTAGAATATTGCTGCGCGGTGTGGGATCCTTACCAGGTGGGATTGACGGAGGACATCAAAAGGGTGCAAAAAAAAAGGCAACTCGTTTTGTATTATCACGTAATAGTGGAGAGACTGTGGCAGATATGATACGCGAATTGGGATGGAAGTCATTACAGCAAAGACGCTTTTCGTCGCGGCGAGATCTATTTACGAAATTTCAGTCACCAACTTTCTCTTCCGAATGCGAAAATATTTTGTTGAACCCAACCTACACAGGTAGGAATGATCATCAAAATAAAATAAATCAGAGTTCGAACAGAAAGGATTAGGTGTTCGTTTTTTCCGCGCGCTGTTCGGGAGTGGAATGGTAGAGAGATAGTATGATTGTGGTTCGATGAACCCTCTGCCAACCACTTAAATGTGAATGGCAGAGTAGTCATGTAGATGTAGATTAAAACTCTTTCCATGCGTCTGGTAAACACTTTTGGCATCAGTAGTCCTATGTCTGTTAGGGGCTTAGCTTCATCATCAATTAGTGGACATTCAAATCTCAGGTGGCACTGGTATGTCAGTTGTGAACGTCATCCCCTTCAATCTTTAAGCCGTCTTTTCGAGACGGGTGCCAGGGCGTCTGCAAGAGGCTTGTCTCCACTGTTAATAAGTGAAGCATCCTCCCTGGCGCCTACCGCTTTGAACGAACCATGGCGAACCACTGCTGGGCTTGTAAGGTGCCTGCCCAGGACAGAGGTTCTGCTGTATGCATTTCTTGAGCTTTGTCTTGTCCACAGGGCACACGGGCTGCCTTGCTTGAGGAGGTGCGCGACTTGCGTGTCACTTGGCCATCCAAAACATTACCTTATACCAATGAAACTCTGTTATTTCAATAAGATCTGCCTTGCTTGTTCCTTGACCAGTTATGAGGAGTGTCGAATTATGTGTCAAGATTCTGTTAAAAGGGGCTAATAGCGAGAGTGACTGCAATGTGTGCACGTACACTGAGGTGGGAAAGTCATGGGGTAGCGATATCCATATATACAGATGACGGTAGTATCACACACGCAATGTTAAATAGGGCAATGCATTGGCGGAGCTGACATTTGCACTCAGGTGATTTATGAGAAAAAGTTTCCGACGTGATTGTGGCTGTACGAAGGGAATCAACCGACTTTGAACGCGGAATGGTATTTGGAGCTGGTCGCATGGGACATTCCATTTCGGAAATCGTTGGGGAATTCAATACTCCGAGACCCACAGTATTCAGAGTGTGCTGAAACACCTAATTCATGGCAGTACCTCTCATCACGGACAATGCAGTGGCCGATGGCCTTCACGTAAAGACCAAGAGCAGAAGTATTTGCGAAGAGTTGTCAGCGCTAAAGGATAAGCAATAGTGCGTCAAATAACCGCAGAAACCAATGTGGGACGTACAAGAAACTTATCCGTTACGACTGGGTCGCGAGATTTGATGTTAATGGGCTTTGGCAGCAGATGACCGGCGCGAATGTCTTTGCTAACAGCACAAGACCGCCTTTAGCACTTGTCCTGGGCCCGTGACCGTATCAGTTGACCCTTAGACGTCTAGGAAATCGGGGTCTGGTCAGATGAGTTCTGATTTCAGCTGGTAAGTGTTGATGCTAGGGTTCGAGTACAGCGCAGACCCCACGAAGTCATGGACGCAGGTTGTCAAAAAGGCAGTGTGCAAGCTTGTGGTGACTCCAAATGGTTTGGACTGTGTTTACGTGGAATGGACTGAGTCCTCTGGTCCAACTGAACTTATCATTGACTGGAAATGGTTATGTTTTGCTTCTTGGAGACTATTTGTAGCTATTGCTGAACTTCATGTTCCCACGCAACGATGGAATTTTTATGGATGACAATACGCCATGTCACTGGGCTACAATTGTTCACGACTGGTTTGAAGAACATTCTGGACAATTCGAGAGAATAATTTGCCCACCCAGATTGCCCAACATGAATCCCACTGAACCTTTATGTGACATAATCGAGAGGTCAGTTTGTGCTCAAAATCCTGCGCTGGAAACACTTTTGCAATTATGGGCTGCTATAGAGACAGCATGGCTTAATATTACTACAGGGGATTCCAATGACTTGTTGAGCCCATCTACAACGAGCTGCTGCACTACACCAGGCGAAAGGAGGGTCCGAGATGATATTAGGAGGTATCCAATGACTTTTGTGACCTCACAGTGTGTGTGTGTGTGTGTGTGTGTGTGTGTGTGTTTGTATTTATTCACTTGCTTCTATTTCTCCTTGTTTCCACTATAGAAAGATATGATTAAAATGTAAATACTGTATACAGAATAATCGAAAGAAAATTATTAAAATGTAAATGTTATATAAAAGAGTAACTAGTGTAGTAGAAACAAAATCGGAAATGTTTTAGTGTAAAGAACTGTACCAGTTAGACATAAGTTTCAGAAAAAATTATAAAAAGTAGCTTTGTAAAAAACCTGTGTAAATACGTAACAAAGAATTACAGGTTGCATTTGTAAAGAAAACCATAAATATTGCTAATAAACAACAAAAAATATTGTAAAGAGTTGTACTGTAAAAAATAAATTGTTGATAATAAACCGTTAGTTAATATGTTGTGTCACTTATTATTTCAAGACCCTTTCACTACAGGATTACTGTTAATATTAATTAATTTATAACACACCTGAACCTCTCCCCGTGATGCATTGACTTCGAATGAGGAGGCCCTTTGCAGATAAACTAGTTGTAAAGATGGTAAGGAGGAGAGGGAGCTGAAATCTTATTGGTCATAGGAGTTTTGTTACCATTTTAATGTGCTCCCATTGATCTAAGGGTTTCCCACCAATTTGATATCATGTTAACTTGAAGATATCTCGCACAATTTTCTAACGTGCGTGGGTAGTTCGGAGGTTCACCTGGTGGCCTTGGAACTTAATTCGCAGATTTGCTTAAATTTCGTGAGTAGGACAGGGGTTCTCCTGGACAATCTTCATCAATTGCCTGTGATTCCCAGGAGGGCAATTGCCTGTGATTCCCAGGAGGGGAGGGGAGGGGGACGGCGGCGGCGTACTGGGTATGAAGTTGAATATAACTAGCACGCTTTTGTAACCTGACACTGAAAGTCCTTATCAGTGACCTTGAGGTAAGATCATTCTATGTCTCAACTACTGATGCTTGTGTTATTTCGAAAGATGCAAAATCGTGACTCTTCGGATCACACTGCTCGCCTTCAACTAGGTTCTAATTGAGTGTTACCTGTATTCGTTGAAACCAACAATTCACGTCGTTTTTGAAACCGACTGTCATTGGAAAAGTGTGACAATCACCTCTGGGCCTTGTCGATTACAACCTTTTATTTTGGACTATGTTTCTTGCGCCAGGTTACCTGGCTGCTAGTGATTCACCACTCCTTGCTGATGTGTTGGACAGTCTGTGTTGATACACCAACAATGGGTCACTTCACTCGTGATGTCGTCGTGGGGATGTCCAAACCTGATGGTTTTTTTCTGACATTTTGCCACGTTTATACCGACCAGTCTTACTGCGCTGAATCCATATAAGCAATTGGCACTCACACATCACCTCGTTTTATTACTTACGTCCGTGGTAGAAGGTCACACAACCGCTTGGTCCAAGTCCTACACCATCTACAGCGTTTCAAAGTTAACAATGTGCTATTTTAAGGGGTCACTGATACTTTTTCCTTACTACATTCTGTTCGAAATTATTATGGGTTGACAGTTTATCAGCAACACTGCAGATTTATCAGCAGCACGCAGAGGTGCAGAACAAAGTCGCCACATTGCACAAGGAACATATGCGTAATATTACACTTTATCCCACCACTCAATATACCCTGCCGGAAAAACACCACCCTCAACGACAAGGCTATTTTACTGACAAATTAAGTGACAGGTAGTTCATGATCGGAGGAGTACATAGAAACCAATTCAGGCCACATGAAACACACATGTCTCAGTAAAGAGTGTCCAACAGTCGCACATAGAGTATCTTCCTCTGGCAGCAACACAGGCGTGTATTCTCTCATGAAAACGATCATAAACGTGTCAAATAGCATCCTGCGTTAGACTGTATTAAGCATCTTGCGCCTTTTGTTGTAATTCGGATATGGTTCTTGCAGGACCTGGAGAACGAGAAAGTTCCCATATGTGGTCATTCAGCGAGAGATTTGGGGATCTTGCTAGCCAGAGCATTTATGTACACTACGAAGTGCATGTTGCGACGCAGCAGCTGTATGCGAACGTGCACTGTCCTATTGAAAGAGCACACCGCCTTACCGTTGAAGAAATGGCAGTAGCATGGGGATACCAGTCTGTGCAGTATAGCGGGCTCTGTTATCTCTCCCCTGAAGCAACACCATATGTGAGATGTAACTAATGGCTCCCCTTTGGGATGGGACCTGTGTGTCGCGGACGAATGCACTCTGAAACAGGCAGCTCACCAAGTCGACTCCATACATATGTAATTTCATCATTCTGATCACTAAAGACAACAGAGCACTATTCCACTCTCCCATCAAGTCTTTCACAGCAGCACATTTGCTTGACAGTGTCGTAATATCAGTGGTAGGCTGGCCAGAGGCAAACGTGATCTTAATCACGCTATGTTCCCAGTGGCCCCTGATGACATAAAATGTGCTCGGATTTTGTACCTGGATAATGTTCGGTCGGCCACTGCTGCGCGCACATTGCTTCGATCTTGACGCGTGTCTGTACTACACGGACGTCCAGAATCTGGTCTACAGGTGTAGCAATGCTCCACAGAACACTGTTGAAAGCAGTGGCGTATCAACGATACATTGTGCCCAAAATGGGCAGCAATCCATCGATACTTCCACCCAGCCTCTCACAGCCCCATTGCTCAGATGGGTGAAACTATTCAGCAGGTGTACGTACTCATCGATGTGCCATGGTTGTAGCTTTAGAATGAATATTGCAAAATCTGTTCACCTCTAACCGCAGCACAGTTACTCCTGCAGAGTCAAAACAGAGGGTGCACAGACAGGCCTCTTGAGGGCCATCTGATGGCCGATGACGGTGACAAATGAATCACTAACACTAAAATCCGTCAGTATGCACGTACTATACTCTGGTGTCAATGAACGCAGTCCTTGAGGGAGCTGAATTTTTTTCTGGCTGTGTGTAGTGATGTTATTCACGTTTACATTTTAGATTTAAGATGGTATAAGGAGAGCTCACGAAAATATAAGGAAAGTTCACGAAAATGCATTTTCTGATGACGTTATCGAATTTCCAACGAACAAGAGTCCTGTTTTTATTGAAGATAGGTAGACATGTTACACGAACGAAATCGTAAGAATAAGTCAAGTTTTCATCTGCTCTAAAATGGAACTCAGAGTTCACTGACATGAGATAATTCGAGTAAACGTGTTACATAACAATCCATTTGTACATTAAAGAGTTACTTGAAGAAAGTCACCTTTTTTAAAGATAAAAAATATTTCGAAGTGATTTTCTTGCACGAATGTACGCTATTTTCTTAAGGAAATGTTTCATGTTGACTATGAAAAATGTAATGAAACGTGTAGGACCTTTGAATTCTGATCAACGATATCAGAGAAATCAGCCTGTTGCTGAAACGAATCTGAGAAATTGTATTTTCAAACGTTTATAACATACACAAGCGAAGTTTCTCTCAGCAGACTGTTCTCTTTTCTCTTGCCTCCTTTGAAATGAGCAGACGTATTTTATGCAAGTCTCTCTGTAGTAGACTAGGTTTTGATTTATAATTACATATGTTAAATATGTTATACAGATTATATTTATGTTTCCTTTAAAAGGAAATATACTCCCTGCAGTTATATCGTGGTGCCGGCCGTGGTGGTCTAGCGGTTCTAGGCGCGCAGTCCGGAACCGCGCGACTGCTACGGTCGCAGGTTCGAATCCTGCCTGGGGCATGGATGAGTGTGATGTCCTTAGGTTAGTTAGGTTAAAGTAGTTCTAAGTTCTAGGGGACTGATGACCACAGATGTTAAGTCACATAGTGCTCAGAGCCATTTGAACCATTTTTTTATATCGTGGTACACAATTTATAATTTTTTGTAATATTTGTTTCAGATAAGCGGGCTGGATCTGCGACCTCAGCAGACGGAATGTGCCGAAAGCGATTCGCATCCAGGCATTGATTTCATTCTGCTATAAGCAAAGCGCGTCCCTGAGATTATTTGCGGATTATTTAACAGCGATTTGCGATCATTATGAGCAAGAACAAATTACATATGAATCTGCTGCTCTAGCTTCTGTCAGATACAAGCCCCATAAAACTGACGGTGGTGTCAAATTATTACAGCTCTTAAATGATAAAAACTTCAAGAAACAATTTTATTATGAAATTATTGCATTCATTTTAGACGCGTATGAGATGCAGCAGGAAGAATGCCCGTCACCGTCAACAATGACATACAAGAAATGTATTCGCAGTTGCAAATATCGACAACCATCAGCTGCAAATGGATTGACGACAATGAATATTTATACCAGACGGGGACTCGAGCCCGGATTTCCCGCTCGTGGCGAGCGGTCGCCCTACAATCATTCATTTTTTTTTTTTGACCTCATTTTGTTCGTGATTGTTCGTTCTATTTGTTCAGGCTGGACATCCCATGACGCTTGTTGAAGTTCATCGTCGTTCCATTAACTCAATTTTTTATTACAGAGGAAGGCCAACTCTCTGACCGTGCAGCCGCATGTATGCATGTCCGAAGAAACTTAGCATCTTATTCGGAATAACACAGACACTGCAATATCGTATCAAGACTGGATAACAATTTAGACACTGTAGTAAAAGCTATTAACACTCAGATAACGACGACATTAGTCGAGGTCAAAACAGAGATTTCCAATTTAACTGACAAGTACTGTAAAATACTAGATATTGTCAGTAAGTTATCGGATTATGTGAAAAAATTCAAAGCCATAAAACAGAAATAGAATCTAACTTCTAAAATCTTAGTCATCAAGTCAACGAACTGTCACTTGAGCAAACTCAGGCAATATCTCAGATACTGACTGCACAAGGAAAAAATTTTAGTAAGATATTTGATGAGAAGATTTCTGAGAAAAACAGAGACATTAAGGAAAAAGCGATACGTGCTGTGGTCCAGGCATTGAGTGATGTAGTATCAGAACCAAGACCTGGAGACGAAAATGTTCGTACAAGACTTGGTCATAAAATACTGATTTCTTCAGTAATTACCTGACTGATGCACAGAGGTTGACACCCAGGAAACAGAACTAAAACAACTGGTCGAGCAAATAAGAAACGCACCGCGTGAAACAAAATACCTGTCAACACACATGATACAAACGTACGGAAATGTTCCACCGTACAACCAACACACTTCGAACGACTTAGGGCCTAGTAGCCCATCTGGCGGATGTAGATTTGATTGTGCGGCAGTTGCACCTACGTTAACTGCCACACTTCTAGAAGAAAGTCTTCTGAAGCACTGGCAATTCCAAGTTTATATACCTGAGAAGAAATTCCCTTATCCGGCAATTTTCATTTGCAGTTTTAAAGGAATATTGCCTAAGACATGGAATGAAAGGCAAAAGATTCAATTCGCAGCCTCATATGTGTAAGGCAGCAGCTACATCTGAATCCTGTTCAATATTTCGAACAATTTACACAGGTATTCTTGAACAGATAATGGCTGCACCATACTCAGGCGCGCTTGAGGAAAGAAGTATTGAATCCTGAAGCTTATAATCCAAAACAAGGGATTCTCAGGAAATACCGCAAAAAAATTAGAAGAAAAACACACTATTGGGGTAATTCCATAGCACATAAACATTTAATTGGAATACTAAAAAGAAAACTGCTGATTAGTATTCGACGATAGATCATCCAAGCACCTGAAGACACTATGAAAATTTTCTATCAGTTGCAGATTCTCTTGATCTCATACAAGAAGACGCAAAATTTAAATGGCAACGGTGGCGAGGGCAGTGTTGCACAAGTCAGCACAACAATGGACGGAATCAGCCGCGCGGGATTAGCCGAGTGGTCTGAAGGCGCTGCAGTCATGGACTGTGCGGCTGATCCCGGCGGAGGTTCGAGTCCTCCCTCGGGCATGGGTGTGTGTGTTTGTCCTTAGGATAATTTAGGTTAAGTAGTGTGTAAGCTTAGGGACTGATGGCCTTAGCAGTTAAGTCCCATAACATTTCACACACATTTGGACATTTTTTTTGGGCGGAATCATGCTGGTAGCAGCGGCGGCGCCACGCCTCCTCCGGACCACAGAACTGGCAAAGCGCAAAATCATCATCAAACCGGTTCTAGATTTGCACATAGGAACAAAAACAGTCATAACCGGTATCGCCCTGGATATTGAAAAACAGAAATATCAATAATCAGGGATACTGGGAGCACAACACAGTAACAGGAATCAGTGGCAACCAAATTTTCGGGAGCCACCGTCGACAAACTGTTCTCAGCTTGATTGAGGCAACGGAAGAGCGATCCCAGTCCACGAATCAGGCATCAAACTAGAGGCGGTACTATCCTGCTCACGGATATCGGCCGCGGAATGGAATAGAGGCTAAATGAATATTGCTGTAACGAACATGATTCGTCCCAACGAATGGATGGACGTAAGAGACAAATTATATAATGATCCTATGTCAACTGTAGAATGTTATGAAGAACAAGTGTGCGCAGCAGTAAACGCTGTAATGGGAGGTATACTAACCACTACAGTTCCTGACACGGGGGAGAAATTAAATGTTCTTGCTTCATATTTTTTCAGTAAGATATTTCTGAAAAAGATTACCACTTTGCCAGTGCAAAATTGTATTGTCCCAGGAGCCATTGCCGGATGAACACGAAGGGTTGAAAAGCAGGCACAGACTGGCGTTTGCCGGCCGGAATAGTCGAGGGGTTCTAGGCGCTTCACTCTGGAACTGCGCGACCGCTACGGTCGCAGGTTCGAATCCTGCCTCGGATATGGATGTGTGTGATGTCCTTAGGTTAGCTAGGTTTAAGTAGTTCTAAGTTCTGGGGGACTGATGACATCAGAAGTTAAGTCCCATAGTGCTCAAAGCCATTTGAACCAGACTGGTGTTTTGTTTGAAAGCGGAGTGATAGTGCACGTTTTCCATAGTTACGGGTTTGTCTGTGTCCTGTATGCTAGGTATGCGATTTACACGAAGGGGAAATGCAAAAATTAGCAATTGACCCTAAATAACTAAAAGTGTGAGGTCATCCACGTGAGTGCTTGGAGGAATCCGTTAAACTTCGGTTACACGATAAATCAGTCAAATCTAAAGGCTGTAAATTTAACTAAATACCTAGGAATTACAATTATGAACAACTAAAATTGGAAGGAATACATAGAAATTGTTGTGGGGAAGGCTAACCAAAGACTGCGTTTTATTGGCAGGACAATTAGAAAATATAACAGATCTACTAAAGAGACTGCCTAGGCTATGCTTGTCCATCCTCTCTTAGAATACTACTGCGCGGTGTGGGATCCTTACCAGACAGGACTGGCGGAGTGCATCGAGAAAGTTCAAAGAAGGGAAGCACGTTTTGTATTATGGCGGGGGCGTTTTCCGTTGCGGCGAATCTTCTCACGAAATTTCAATTACCAACTTTCTCCTCCTATTGCGAAAATATTTTGCTGACGCCGACCTACATTGGGAGAAACGATCACCAAAATAACATAAGGGAAATTAGAGCTCGCAAAAAAGATATAGATGTTCGTTTTGTCCGCACGCTGTACGAGATTGGAATAATAGAGACTTATTGTGAAGGTGGTTCAATGAACACTCTGCCAGGCACTTAAACGTGATTTGCAGAATATCCATGTAGATGTAGATAAGTGAACCTCTGGAGTGGAATATGCCTTTTAAATGTTGCAGGGAAAGAAGTTATTTTGAATCTGACACATACTAAGGCACGAAAGGCAAATATTACCAGAATCTGAAATTAATGAGAAAAATCAGCTAAATGAAGTGGCAGACGGAGATCTTGTTGACTATGGTAATGACGAACTCATTCAGATGATGTAAACTCAGATTCACCTGATACGAATAAAATTCTCGATAAGGCACAAGAACCTCAGTACCGTAGCGAAAGGCAGAAAATTCAACTATCTGACCTGTCATTTGTAAATGTATTTTACTGTAGATTGGAAATCATTAAAGATTTGCACACAAGATGAATGTCGTTTCCCGTGAGACTTTTACTCGACAAAACTATTCCATTCCATGGATGAAGGAGGAGGCAGTCGATCAAGAAATACGCAAAATGCCAGCTTGGAACAACATAGAAACTTCAATGTTGTCGGACAGTAGTCCACACCTAGCAATCAGTAATGCAGAAGGAGGTGTGCGTTTGGTTCTGGATGCTCACAACATAAATAAGATCATAATGCCTGTTACTACCAGACCAGAGGTATTCGAAGAACAACTTCAGAGATTCCATGAAGCAAAATACTTATCCATGACCGATTTAAGACCGTCGTTTTGGCAGGTTGCGTTATCGGAATAGTAACGAAGATATATAGGGTTAATTTTATCCGGATGTTCATACCATTTCAAATTCTGCCTTTTGGATCAGACACTAGTTCAGGTGTATTTATTGCACCCCTTCATACAGTTTTAGGCCCTGATTTTTTAGACAAAGTCACAGTACATGTTGATGATTTATTGATTGCTGTATCTACATCAGAACAGCATATTTTACTGTTGAAAAGAGTACTTAAGAAATTTTCGGCATCAGGTGTCACTGCTAACCTTGACACGTCTAAATTTGCCAAGGAAGAAATAAAATTCTTAGGGATGTCATATCTTGTTCTGTTATTGTACCTGATCCAGACAAAATATGTGCAGAAAAACTTTCCTCCTTCTGCCACAAAAAAGGGGTTTTGCAGCCTTGCATCATTTTTCGGGGAATTTGTTTCTAACCACCTGCTGAGCAATCAGAGACTATCAAATTTGTTGATGAAAACTGCTCCCTGGTCATGTTCACAAAATGTCAGGAAGCTTTTGATAACATAAAGAAAGCATTAGTATCTTCCAACGTTCTCCACCATTACCGAGTGAGGTGGCGCAGTGGTTAGAACACTGGACTCGGCTTCGGGAGGGCGACAGTTCAAACCCTCGTGTGGCCATTCTGATCTAGGTTTTCCGTGGATTCCCTACAATGCTTCAGGCAAATGCTCCTTCCCCATCCTTCCATAATCCGAGCTTGTGCTCTGTCTCTAACGACCTCGTTGTCGACGGGACGTTAAACACTACCTCCTCCTCTTCCTCTTCCACTTCCCATCCAGATATGAACAAGGACTTTTGTACTGTGTCAGACGCATCCTGTTCAGGACTCGGTTCATTTCTCTTTCAAGTAATAGAGCATGAAGAGAAGATTGCAATACATATCATTAGCTCTGCGCGTAGAGAAAGATGTATGGAGTGAAGAAGTATTTTCCTGAAATAAAGAAATCCCTCAAAGACAATTTATTTTGTAAATCTCATATAAGTACATATGTATGAATTTGTCTTTTTAATGTGGTAATGATTAGTATTATTTAATGTAACATCCATGAAATTATACGGCAGGGCAATGTTGACAAAATATGACACATCAGCTGAAAGCTGAAAAATCTAATATTTAACTCTATGTTTTAATATATTGTGTATTTACAAGAAGAATTACTAGTGATATCAAGAAGTTGACTGAAAAACGAATACGAACCTTATACGTGTGGTGAAAATACGCTACTCGAACTTATCAAAGTAATATTATAGAGAAAATATTTATTTATGTCGTAAATAATAACCTAGAGTTTTAGTTTTTCTTACAAGACAAAAGAACTTTCACAAAATCGAAGGGCTGGAACCTGTAACATGTCAAATGTTGACAATTTTCGTATTGTGCAAAGACGTAGTGGTACGCACTTTACAGAATTAGTAGTCTTCTGGACGACAATGGATCGATTTATATCTAGCTTTATGATTTAGTTCGAGTAACTAACAAAAGCAAACTAATATTCTACTTAGAGAAACATGATATTAAGTTTGCCAATTTTACTAAAACGTGTTAGGCAGAAGACTGACTTGTTCCTTTTTCTACAATTTCCTTGCGTTTATTCCTGTGTGCATGTGTATCCATGGTATCATAGACAAAGGAGAGTCAAGCGTCACTTAAGCGAAAGTTGAGTTCGTGATGGATACAGGTTTTCATTTCTATTCAAGACCGTTTGCGTCATTCGCTTTTGCTGACGTTTTGACATTTAGATTTTTGCATTTATTTCTGGTAGGGACCTTGTATGACGCTACTGGTGAATCTGCAGAACCTGGTGTCCTAACCTTTTCCACAAAAGTAATTCTAGGTCGCGCCAAGACAAGAGCGTCTGACTGAAATGTTCCACACTTGGTTTCCACATAGGAACATCGCCATCACTTTGCGTCAGAGGAAAGCAGTCTGTGAATAACACGTTTCGCCAGTGTCCAAGTTGCCAGTTGATATGGAACTGTAGAACGGAAACCGACTTGAAAGTTGTTGCCGTGTCAAGCGGGGTACTGGAACAGGACGTCTTGGCCTTGAGGTCCTTTCTAGTAACCTGTCCTTTACAGTGTAATCGGACACAGCGTCTCCAGTGGCCCTTCTGAGATCGTCTTACAGTGCTCTGGCGGTATGTATGCTGTGCCGCACGCAGAGATAACCAGATATGGGTCATCACGTGGGGCTGTAATGCGTCGGCGACCTTGCCCAACTCGCTTTGTATACTGACCTGTCTCCCTGTGTCCACAACCTATGGATGACACAGAAGAGTCATGCGCATCTATAACATTATGATAGGAAGTCCATCCTTTTTGGATAAAAAAGACCGCTCTTGCAACTTATACTGGATTAGGATGTCGCATTGCATGTGCTTGATTGAATACAAAGTCCACAAGTGACAAGTGCCGTCTGTGTACCTTGCTAGAAAACACTAGGACACCGGAACTCATTTCCTTTTGAGGTGTCATCTGACACTGTCGTGCATCACACAGCTCATAGATGGCGGTTGATTTGAACTGTTGACGGCACTGAAAGCGAAGATCTCAAGCCACGCAATAAAACCACAGGTACCGCCTGTATCAAAATAGATTTAACATAAACATAAATAATTCTTGTTGCATAGGCCAACGACTGGAATGTTTCCCCAAATGGACAGAAATCTCAACGTGACTGCCAGTCTACACCATGTGATCAAAAGTATCCGGACACCACTAAAACATACGTTTTTCATATTAGATACATTGTGCTGCCACCTACTGCCAGGTACTCCACATCAGCGACCTCAGAAGTCATTAGACATCGTGAGAGAGCAGAATGGGACGCTCCGTGGAATCCACAGACTTCGAAAGTGGTCAGGTGATTGGGTGCCACTTGCGTCATACGTCTGTACGCAAGATTTCCACACTCCTAAAACATCGCTAGGTCCACTGTTTCTGCTGTGATAGTGAAGTGAAAACTTGAAGGGACACGTACAGCACAAAAGCGTACAGGCCGACCTCGTCTGTTGACTGACAGAGACGCCGACCGTTGAAAAGGGTCGTAATGTGTAATGGCAGACGGCTATCCAGACCATCACACAGTAATTCCAAAGTGCATCAGGACCCACTGCAAGTACTATGACAGTTAGGCGGGAGGTGAGAAAACTTGGATTTCATGGTCGAGCGGCTGCTCATACGCCACATATCACGCCGGTAAATGCCAAACGACGCCTCGCTTGGTGTAAGGAGCGTAAACATTGGACGATCGAACATGGGGAAAACGTTGTATGGAGTGACGAATCACGGTACTTAATGTGGCGGTCCGATGGCAGGGTGTGGATATGCTGAATACCCGGTGAACATCATCTGCCAGCGTGTGTAGTGGCAACAGCACAGGCCTAAATTGATGTATTAAGCACCTTCTTGCTTCCCTCTGCTGAAGAGCAATTCGGGGATGGCGACTGCATCTTTCAACACCTGTTCATAATGGACGGCCTGTAGCGGGGTGGTTACACGACAATAACATCCCTGTAATGGAGTGGGCTGCACGGAGTCCTCACCTGAATCCTATAGAACTCCTTTGGGATGTGTTGGAACGCCGACTTCGTGCCACGCCTCATCGACCGACGTCGATACCTCTCCTCAGTGCAGCACTACGTGACGAATGGGCTGCCATTTCCAAAGAAACCTTTCAGCACCTGACTGAACGTATGCCTGCGAGAGTGGAAGCTGTCATCAAGGCTAAGTGTGGGCCAATACCATACTGAATTTCAGCGATGCCGATGTAGGGAGCCACGAACTTGTAAGTTATTTTCAGCCAGGTGTCCGGATACTTTTGATAACATAGTATTTGTCAAAAAGTAAACAAAAGTTTCACACTGGAAGTTTTTCCTTATAAAACATTGTGTAAAATATATATATACTTATCTTGTGGTTTTATGGACTGCCTCATGTTTGTTTCTTGCTGCTAAATATCTTTTTCAGTGATGGTGAGCAGCTTAGAAAAATACTCCTCTTTCATTCGAATGAAACTACGAAAAGAATGTCCATCGTGAAATCTATATGATAATATAGATTGACGGCAAAAAAAAAAAAAAAAAAAAAAAAAAAAAAAAAAAGAAATCGCACCACTGCGTTGTGCGACACAAACGAAAGTTGGTAGGCTTTTTTCTACATCTGAAAGATGATGCCTATCAGATGTCGCACTAGTCGCATGACAGTGGCGCTCGTAGCGCCACTATGCGAACTTAAATAAGATTTGCTCTCCCCGTCGGAGGTTCGAGTCCTCTCTCGGGCACGTGTGTGTGTGTGTGTCTTGTCCTTAGCGTAAGTTAGTTTAAGTTTGATTAAGTAGTGTGTAAGCTTAGGGACCATAACCTCAGCAGTTTGGTTCCATAAGATATTACCATAAATTTAAGATTTGCTTTAAATGCACGCTGAAACGGTCGTGAGCGTTAATTACCATTGAGTTTGGACGCGATGAGATCATGTTAGTTACGAACGCCATTAAGGTGACAAAGACGCCATTATCGACATCTCACTGAGTTTGAATGAGGTCGTATAATTGGGCTACGAGAAGTTTTGCAGAAATAATTGGCAGGACTGTAGCCACTGTGCTGGCAGCGGTGGTCACGAGAATGTACGGTCACAAGAAGACGGGTCTCTGGAGAGCCGCCTGGTACTACTGAAGGGAAGATCACTGTGTCCGGCGTATGGTTTTGGCACATCGTACTGTATCTGTAACAGCAATTGCAGCAGCAGTTGACACCACAGTGACACAACGAACTGTTACAAATCTGTTACTTCAGGCACAGCTCCAAGCCAGACGCCCTGTAGCGTACATTCCACTGACCCCAAACGACCGCGATTTAAGACTTCAGTGGTGCAGACCGAGAGCTCATCGGAGGGTAGGGTGTGTTTTCTGATGAAAGCTGGTTGTGCTTCGGTGCCACTGATGGCCGTATGTTGGTTAGAAAGAGGCCAGTCTACATGCAACCTGTCTACATGCTAGACCCAATGGGCGTACACTTACAGTTATTGTCTGGGGTGCGATTTCGTACGACAGCAGGGGCACATATATTGTTATCCCACACACACTGACTGCAAAGTTGTACGTCAGTCTGGTGATTCAATCTGTCATGCTGCCATTCACGAATAGCGTTCAAGAGCCTTTTTCCAACAGGATAACGCTCGCCCACATGCCGCTTGTAACCGAACATGCTCCACAAAGTGTCGACATGTTGCCTTGGCCTGCTCGATCGCCAGATCTGCCTTCAGTCGAGCGCATGGCAGGCGAAGGTGGCCGAGCGGTTCTAGGCGCAACAGTCTGGAACCGCGCGACCACTACGGTCGCAGGTTCGAATCCTGCCTCAGGCATGGATGTGTGTGATGCCCTTAGGTTTTTTAGGTTTAAGTAGTTCTAAGTTCTAAGGGACTGATGACCTCAGAAGATAAGTCCCACGGTGCTCAGAGCCATTTGAACCATCTAGCGCATGTAGGACACTGTCGGACGACAACTCCACCGTCATCCACAAACAGCATGAACCGTCGCTATACTGACCGATCAGGTGCAACAGACATGGAACTGCATCTCACAAACTGACACCCGGTGCCTGTACAACACAATGGATGCACATTTGCGTGCTTGCATTCAACATTCCGGCGTTTACACCGGTAATTGTTAACAGCATTTCGCATTTGCAATGCCTTTTGTCGCGCTTACATTAACGTGTGCATTGCAGTGTTAATCATTTAAATACATTACCTAGACAAACGCATTCCCAAAATTTCATTGCTCTACATTAATTGTTATTTGGTTGTGATTCTTTCCGTCAGTTTACGTTACTTCAGAGTGAAGATAATCAATACAATGCGTAGAATATGGATATCATGGATGCGCAACTGAGAGTGGACAGTCTACTTTAACTATACTCAATTTAAAGCCGAAAATGAGATAGAGATGCAATTGAGGTAGCACTAGATGTATCTCAGATCTTTGTACAGCTTCATGTGTAAGTAGGCTGTTTAGGTTTTTATGTTGGTAACGCCACGTAGCACTCTGCATGAAAATCACTGACTGTGCTGTGTGCAGTCTGTGGCTGGTTTGCATTGTTGGAATTTTTGATATTGTAGTGTTGGGCAGTTGGATGTGAACAGCGCGTAGCATTGCGCAGTTGGAGGTGAACCGCCAGCAGTGGTGGATGTGGGGGGAGAGATGACAGAATTTTGAGAGCGGGCGATCTGGACGCGTGTCCATCAGAAAGAGTAAATTTGTAATACTGTATATCATGAACTGATATATATATATGATGACTTTTGAATATTATTAAGGTAAATACATTGTTTGTTCTCTATCAAAATCTTTCATTTGCTAACTATGCCTATCAGTAGTTAGTGCCTTCAGTAGTTAGAATCTTTTATTTAGCTGGCAGTATTGGTGCTCGCTGTATTGCAGTAGTTCAAATAACAAAGATTTTTGTGAGGTAAGTGATTCATGAAAGGTATAGGTTATTGTTAGTCAGGGTAATTCTTTTGTAGGGATTATTGAGTCAGATTGCGTTGCTCTAAAAAAATAATATTGTGTGTCAGTTTAGGGATGAGCAGAATACGTAAAGAGAGAAATGTCTGAGTATATTCAGTTTTGTTCAGCTGTTTGAAAATCAAATGACGTAGAGGTTTATCAGCACTGTCATCTTTAATTTTTCTAAGGGGACGTTTCACGTGGAACTCGTCTGGTGACTGACAGAGACCGTCGACTATTGAAAAGGGTCATAATGTGTTATAGGCAGACATCTATCCAGATCGCCACACAGGAATTACAAACCGCATCAGGATCCACTGCAAGGTCTATGACAGTTAGGCAGGAGGTGAAAAAACGTGGATTTCATGGTCGAGTGGCTGCTCATAACCCACACATCACGCCGGTAAATGCCAAACGACGCCTCGCTTGGTGTAAGGAGCGTAAACATTGGACCATTGAACAGTGGAAAAACGTTGTATGGAGTGACGAATCACGGTACATAATGTGGTGGTCCGATGGCAGGGTGTGGGTATGGAGAATGCCCGGTGAACGTCATCTTCCAGCGTGTTTTTCATGGAGGGGGCTTGCACCCCTTGTTGTTTTGCGTGGTTGCGTGGCACTATCACAGCACATGCCTAAATTGGTGTTTTAAGCACCTTCTTGCTTCCCACTGTTGAAGAGAAATTCGGGGATGGCGATCGCATCTTTCAACACAACCGAGCACCTGTTCATAATTCACGGCCTGTAGCAGGGTGATTACACGACAATAACATCCCTGTAATGGAGTGGTCTGCACAGAGTCCTGACCTGAATGCTATAGAACACCTTTGGGATGTGTTGGAACGCCGACTTTGTGCCAGGCCTCACCGACCGACATCGATACCTCTCCTCAATGCAGTACTCCCTGAAGAATGGACTGCCATTCCGCAAGAAACCTTCCAGCACCTCATTGAACGTATGCCTGCGAGAGTGTAAGCTGTCATCAAGGCTAAGGGTGGGTCAATACCATACTGAATTCCAGCATTACCGACGGATCGCGTGTTATTGTTTGGTATTGTGATTTTTTCCGTCAGTGAACGTTATTTCAGAGTGAGGATAATCAGTACAATGTGCAGGATATGATTATCATGGATGCGCAACTGAGATTGGACAACCTACTTTAACTATATTCAATTTAAACCCGAAAATGAGATAGAGATGCAATTGAGTTAGCACTAGATGTATCTCAGATCTTTGTACAGCTGCATGTAGAGTTCATCTACCAGCAACATACTGTTCAAGGCATCGAAGAGTTCACAATCTTCTTCGCGATTTTCTCTGCTCTTCGACAATCGCTAGAAGAGCTACTGCAGCTATTTTACCCGCAGTAAAGAAACTGATTTGCGAGCCAAATGCAGCCGAAAACTGCTGCTGTAAAGCGCTGCTGTCACAAATCACGATGAGGAACATATTCTGTGAGACGTAGCAAGTCGTTTCCGAGTGTGCAACAACCATAACGGACACCACGTCGTCCAGTGTTAGGATGGCTCCAGGCTTCGACGCCTACCTCAGGCTCTGACGCCTTCCCCGCCCGGCGCTGGAGCGTCCAGACGAAGCGCCGACCTGACCACCGACTCGCGGCGTGGCGTGGCGCTGCCGGCGCATGCGCAGGGCGCGTGTCCGCGCCGCCCCGGCCCGAAGGCCGGCATCAATTATGCAAAGGGCGGCGTCCAGTGCAGTCCCTAGTCCAGTTAGCGCGCTCCCTCGGCCAGGGCAGTCACTCAGCGGCCGGTATCAGCGATCCAGCACTCAGTCTGCGCTACCAAGTTGCCTGCCGGCAAGTTCAGCATAGGTGCCGGGGGGAGGTGGAATGTCCGCTCGGCTCCTGCAGCAGGTGCTACGTCGGCCGCGAGCATGAAGACGCGTGCGCCCTGAAGGCTGGCGCCTTGGCACCGGCTCTTCTGCTGGAGGCGTGCATGGCGTCATGGGCATCTGCCTCGACACAGGTGAGCGTCTGCCTAATAGAGGCCAGTGATCGTCACACTGCGGCCCGAATCATGTGTTCGGGAGGCCCACGGTTCTTTGCTGTATTTTATGATAATATTCATTCTAGCTAATGACAGCGAATCCAGGAAGTAACTTAATGTTAGGAGCTTCTTAAGAGTGTATTTGTTTTGGTCGCATGGGGACCGTACGAACTTCCCCTCGCCGATTTGATTCGTATTTTCAAGAAAAACGAGTTTGAACATTTTACCCGCACTAGTAATCAAGGACTCGGCAACCAAGAGAATAAGCGCTTAATTTCATAAGCGCGAGGTCTGTGGATCGAAACTCGCATTTGTTACTTCTCTTTTATTTCATTCCCAACTAATTCTAACAAGAGATACGCATGCTACGCCGGGAAATTGTGTAATGCCCGAGCACCCATTACGAATGTAGCCCAAGTTTGTTTTACAACAGACAGATTGATAAAACCATTCACAGGCAAAGATACGGCGTTCGTTACAACTGCTGTATGATGCAGTAATTATTGCTCCCCTTGTTTCTGTAATGAGTGTCATCCTGATCCATCAGCAAAAAACGGTTCAAATGGCTCTGAGCACTATGGGACTTAACTTCTGAGGTCATCAGTCCCCTAGAACTTAGAACTACTTAAACATAACTAACCTAAGGACATCTCACACATCCATGCCCGAGGCAGGATTCGAACCTGCGACCGTAGCGGTCGCGCGGTTCCAGACTGAAGCGCCTAGAACCGCTCGGCCACTACGGCCGGCTTTGCTCATGTGACAGTTCGTTAACTTGATGAGTAAAGTTTTAGAAGTGAGATTCTATTTCGCACCTAGAACCGCTCGGCCATTCCGGCCGGCTCCATACAGCGCTCCGTAAGTTACACATTATACTTGCCACACTTGTAGATAAAATACTATAAATAAAATGACTATACCGATTTTATTGAAAGTTCTTGTGCATCTGTTTTTTCCAATCTCATTATTGACAGTTATCTTATTAATAATAATATGATTGTTGTTATTCATTAAAAGTTTTTGCTTGTGACAGTGTAAGCTATCTCTAACTTTACGCAAACTTTCAACATAGAATTTCGTAAACTTTGAACATAAGAATTCGTCTGCGAGAATGTGTTGAAAAATTTGACTGCGAGAAAGTAAATTGAAAGCGTCCATATGGTTGCCTTTCTGTTTAAACATTCGTAATGGACGAGTGGCAGGAATACTGTCTGAATTCAACACTATGCATTATTAAACTTTTAAATTGGTAAACTGGCCCTGGAAAAATTCGTTGTTCCATATTTTTATTATTTAATTTTGGCTTACCTGTTCTCCAATGGAAACGCCGTGACACTGCTCATATTTGGCAGGGACTTTATTGCGACAATGATTTGGGATTAATCATAACATCAAACGTAACTAGTTTTCAGATTAGAAATACTGAAAAATTATCCTTTTCTTTGCTTCACAAACATTAATTCACAAAAAATTACAGTTCTTGAGTGGACAGACGTAAGTAGTCTTTAACATCAAACGAGACTTTTTCAAAACTGCAACTCGTTGACATGACATTAAATATTCAACAGTTATTCCTACCCCCAAATTCAGATTTAAAATTATGTATGACTGTTTATCTTTACCTATATACAAGTCTCTGGATCTCCGAACGAAGAATGCGTAACGACAAGCTGCCAAAATAAAGTACAAGATCTTAAATCAATTACCTTAAATTAAATCTTCTTCTATTACTCATCAAAATAATCGTAATGAAATATTCGTCTCAAAATGCTTCAGTCTCTTTCCTCACCTCATATCATTACTTAGTAAAAAAAATGGTTCGAATGGCTCTTAGCACTATGGAACTTAACATCTGAGGTCATCAGTCTCCTAGACTTAGAACTACTTAAATCTAACTAACCTAAAGACAACACACACGTCCATGCCCGAGGTGGGATTCGAACCTGCGACCATAGCAGCCGCGCGGTTCAGGAGTGAAGCGCCTAGAACCGCACGGCCACAACGGCCTGCTTAATCAGTAAATCAGCACGTTCCACTTCCTCACAATATAACTGCAACCGTACCACTCTGCCTGTGTTGTACTATTACTCATTACACACCACTGCCACTACTATCTCTCTTCATCTTACGATTAACAGTGCGCGTCATCTCCCGCGTATCTTGCTAAGCAGAGATGGTCCGAGGAAGCGTCCAAGCGGCACAACATCTCTGATGGCACTCCGCGCTTGTGACTTCAAACAGTACAAAAGCGTTACCGGTTCATGGCATCCAAATACTAGAGAAATGGCCAGAAACTATGTACAGCTCCCTATCAATACGAAAACTATTTTCTCCTTTTTCAGGGTAAAGATCATGAAAATAAAAAAATGAATCTAACACGCTCGGCTCCGCAGCATAGTGTACAAGCTGGTCCAGCGTGTGCAGACCTTTTGTTTCAACGATTATTTCAAAGACGAGCAGAGGCCATTTTTCTTAGTGAACCTTACAATGCATTTTGCAGTATATATTGTTGATGCGATGTTCGGGCATGATTTAACAAGAAGTTATCTTCATCGAAAGTATGGCTAAGTGCTGTGTTTATACAATGAGCAGCACAAGGAATCCTTTCTTGATTTTCCAAAGCCTTTATTACGTTACCAACCTGGTCGGAGACAAAAACAAAACTGTGCAACATGAGCGGCGAAATGTCCCAATCAGCGATCCTCTGTTCAATTGCTTTCATAATATTTACTCCCGTACTAGCGACCATACAAAATAGATAACACGCGTAAAACTTTTAGCTCTGTTGTCCAGAAATCGGTTAAGAGTTGCGTCTTCCTGTTTATATTATGTTGAAGGGGTAGTCGTGCTCTACAAATCTTGTCAATTCGAATCAAATCGGTGGGGGAAAGTTCACGCGGTCCCCTTCTCAGTATAAAATAAAAAAAGACTTACAGAGAGGGTAATATTTTAAGATGCGCTTAATTTTAATTGACGTTGGTGAATTCGGCCGTGAGCTGAGTAGTTTCGCGCTTATGTTAGTTGCAGAGTGGAATGTAGTGCGGCCACTACGGGGTTAATAGAAGTGAGAGGGGGAGTTTTCTGTTGCTTGTCTTCCAATGATAAGCCACGAACGTGCGCCACTAGCACCGATCAGCTGCTACGGTATAAATGTCAGCGGAAGTAATATGAATTGATGAGTGTGCATTACAGAGACGGTCGGCTTCAAATGTGGTACACGTTCGTAGCAAGTAATATGAAACCAAATTAAGGCTGTTGTAGTACAATGCAATGACCAAGAGAAAAGTGACAAAACATTTGTCATCGTGTCTCCTTTTGCAATGATTTATTAATTAACACACTAATTTATGTATGTTACCAATTAATAGCGAGATTGGTAAGGGAAGGTGTGGTAAAGCGGTCAGGATGGGAAATTGAACGTTGTATATTTTTTGTCATGAACAGCGCTGCTGCCTGGCGAGAAGCGGTCAGACTAGTTCTTATACACTCCTGGGAATTGAAATAAGAACACCGTGAATTCATTGTCCCAGGAAGGGGAAACTTTATTGACACATTCCTGGGGTCAGATACATCACATGATCACACTGACAGAACCACAGGCACATAGACACAGGCAACAGAGCATGCACAATGTCGGCACTAGTACAGTGTATATCCACCTTTCGCAGCAATGCAGGCTGCTATTCTCCCATGGAGACGATCGTAGAGATGCTGGATGTAGTCCTGTGGAACGGCTTGCCATGCCATTTCCACCTGGCGCCTCAGTTGGACCAGCGTTCGTGCTGGACGTGCAGACCGCGTGAGACGGCGCTTCATCCAGTCCCAAACATGCTCAATGGGGGACAGATCCGGAGATCTTGCTGGCCAGGGTAGTTGACTTACACCTTCTAGAGCACGTTGGGTGGCACGGGATACATGCGGACGTGCATTGTCCTGTTGGAACAGCAAGTTCCCTTGTCGGTCTAGGAATGGTAGAACGATGGGTTCGATGACGGTTTGGATGTACCGTGCACTATTCAGTGTCCCCTCGACGATCACCAGTGGTGTACGGCCAGTGTAGGAGATCGCTCGCCACACCATGATGCCGGGTGTTGGCCCTGTGTGCCTCGGTCGTATGCAGTCCTGATTGTGGCGCTCACCTGCACGGCGCCAAACACGCATACGACCATCATTGGCACCAAGGCAGAAGCGACTCTCATCGCTGAAGACGACACGTCTCCATTCGTCCCTCCATTCACGCCTGTCGCGACACGACTGGAGGCGGGCTGCACGATGTTGGGGCGTGAGCGGAAGACGGCCTAACGGTGTGGGGGACCGTAGCCCAGCTTCATGGAGACGGTTGCGAATGGTCCTCGCCGATACCCCAGGAGCAACAGTGTCCCTAATTTGCTGGGAAGTGGCGGTGCGGTCCCCTACGGCACTGCGTAGGATCCTACGGTCTTGGCGTGCATCCGTGCGTCGCTGCGGTCCGGTCCCAGGTCGACGGGCACGTGCACCTTCCGCCGACCACTGGCGACAACATCGATGTACTGTGGAGACCTCACGCCCCACGTGTTGAGCAATTCGGCGGTACGTCCACCCGGCCTCCCGCATGCCCACTATACGCCCTCGCTCAAAGTCCGTCAACTGCACATACGGTTCACGTCCACGCTGTCGCGGCATGCTACCAGTGTTAAAGACTGCGATGGAGCTCTGTATGCCACGGCAAACTGGCTGACACTGACGGCGGCGGTGCACAAATGCTGCGCAGCTAGCGCCATTCGACGGCCAACACCGCGGTTCCTGGTGTGTCCGCTGTGCCGTGCGTGTGATCATTGCTTGTACAGCCCTCTCGCAGTGTCCGGAGCAAGTATGGTGGGTCTGACACACCGGTGTCAATGTGTTCTTTTTTCCATTTCCAGGAGTGTACTACATCGCTATTGTTATTAGTGACGTTGACTGAGGAAGTTTTTTCCGTTTCATTTTCGTAAAAAATTTTTTTGTTTTCATGTATCTGGTGTAAGATAAGTAATTTATGTTATTCTTGTTACCCCACTTGTACGAGAGTAATAATTTTTAGAGCCTCAATGTTCAAAAACGTCCTTTGGCTTACAAATGTGCCGGCCTGTGTGGCCGTGCGGTTCTAGGCGCTTCAGTCTGGAACCGCGTGACCGCTACGGTCGCAGGTTCGAATCCTGCCTCGGGCATGGATGTGTGTGATGTCCTAAGGTTAGTTAGGTTTAAGTAGTTCTAAGTTCTAGGGGACTGATGACCACAGATGTTACGTCCCATAGTGTTCAGAGCCATTTGAACTATTTTTGAACCTACAAATGTAATTCATCGTTATGTGTTTCAGTCTGGTAGATTCTTCTGTGGATCACTAATGCCGACATGGCGTCCGTTCGAGAAAAGTGGCTACACTACTCACCGAGAAAACTGACCAAGGTGTTCACCAAAAATATGAATTAGTTACTTCCAAAAAACACTCATAATACAACAGATAAACCTTACTTCTAAACCCTTTTATATACATAGCTATCATCTAAGATTCTTTCCCTCTGTGACAATTTTGAATTAATGAAGTTATATTAGGTACAACCGTTCCCCGTCTGCTATATTTGGCCCAATAAAAAAGTCCTATTGAAAACCGTCTGCTCCAGGTGCTTGGCATTGTTTCAAATACTAGGGCGTGAAGATGCCTGGAAAATGTGCCCAGAAAACAGAAAAAACGAGCATGAGATCTTGTTGCGATGGCACTAGCCACAGTACTCGCTTCGGTACGGAAAACTGGTCACTATGTAAGCCTTCGTAAAAAATGCCTGTAGTTAGAATATATTCTTTTTCTTTTTGCTTTAAAATGTTGGCTGTGATAGCTTACAATATGTAGATTCAAAATTTGTATGTGGTAAGCTTCTATCAGTAACAATGGTTTGATGAAAACTGAATTTCTCTAGGGTTAGCCAACCTCCTCGCTTTCCGTTCTATGTGACCCGAGTTGTTGCCCTATGTTGCCAATATTAGCTCGTGAGGAACGACCACTGATCTAGACCTAAGGTTTGCAGGTGAAAAAATGTGACCAAATAGGTACGACGATACAGGCAAAAAGTGTGTCAATAACAAATTCTAAAATTATTATGAAATGCTTATATTAATCATCAAGTCACAAACAAATCACTGAACATACAGCTCTAGTTCAGTCACTCATTCAGAAAACTGTTGAAACAGATAACATTCAACATTTCAGCGCCAACATTTTTATTTATTTTTTAGTGATACGATCACAGCAAATATAAATAGACAAAGGAATGAAATCTGCACCGACCACCCCGTCTTTTGCGTCTCCCCTGCACCTGGGAGATGGGCTCCACAGTAGTGACGTGGGACACTTTCCCGTAGCTCCATTTGCAGCTAAAGTCTAATAACTTAATAACTACTAAGCTGAAACATTTTATTTTGCTACCAGCTACCAAGGGCGCCCATAGCTACTGGCAGGGGGGGGGGGGGGGGAGACCGTGGCATTCTACTAGCTATCGAGGAAAGGAAAGAATTTAGTATATTCAGATTTTTCTCTCAAGAAACGACTTAAAAGTCAGTATGACACAGGTTTTTAACATGGTCGGTTTTGAAAAAATTTTAATGGCTGTTTGCATATCGCCATTCGTGTTCCAAAATACGTCCTACCCTCCAAATTATCATATGGGCTCCCTTGCCATTTACGATTACAAACGACCATCTCCAGGCACAGAATTCTTCACCTTAGCATCGAATGATGACGTTGGTTCAAATGGTTCAAATGGCTCTGAGCACTATGGGACTTAACTTCTGAGGTCATCAGTCCCCTAGAACTTAGAACTACTTAAACCTAACTAACCTAAGGACATCACACACATCCATGCCCGAGGCAGGATTCGAACCTGCGACCGTAGCGGTCGCGCGGTTCCAGACTGTAGCGCCTAGAACCGCTCGGCCACCCCGGACGGCGATGACGTTGGAAATGAAAGTTATGTAGTGAATCAGTTACTTTAAGGTCAAGTCTGATTGAAGAAATTTTATCCTCTAAAATAATATTTGTTGCAATTAAGTCGTTACTGTGATTAATTTCTTCCTCATTACAAAAGACAATTCTCATACCAAATGTTCCTGTAATCGCTAATGAACAATTTTCATCAGAGAAAGAGGATGAAAATTTACACATAGAACGGATTCATAGCATTCAGTTCTTGTGAGACACAACATGAAGTAATGATTGCTATCGACAGACGATCTCAAGATGGTCCCATATTTCTCGATTTCCAGAAGGCTTTTGACATCGGTCCTCACAAGTTACTTCTAATCAAATTGCCTGTGGAGTACCGTCTCTCTTGTGTGACTGAATTCGTGATTTCCTGTCAGAAGATCACAGTTCGCAGTAACTGACAAGAGGTCAGCGAGCGAAACAAAAATTATATCAGGAGTTCTCCAGGCAAATGTTACCGGCTCTCTGCTGTTTCTAATTAGAGTCCTGCATGACCGAGTACGCGAGCACGAAATACGAGATGGGGCGAGCACACCCTAACAGGATAGGCTGCCCGCACTAGTTCTAGTGACCGAACATTGAAGCCGTGACCGAATACGTAGCATGGAACTTAAAACACTTGTCATTATCCGTGTGAGACTGCAGCCAGTACGGGCTTCTCATTTGTGGTGTGTCTCTCTCTGTAATCAAGCAGCGCGAGGAAGCCAGTGCAGTAAGACCTAAGATTGAAACCATTGTTTACACATTGAAGGAATGGGAAGGTCTAAAAAGCCAAGTGTGGAGTACATTTCTGTTGGTTGTAGACGAAAACAGTGCGACAACTGGGTTCGTATCGTGCATAAACGGCTCCACATTATTGTGTTTCCAGTCGAGAAACCCTCATTTAAAGGAACACGGTTGCAGGAAACCTCGGTCACAAAGATACAGCTCCCTCAGGAATACCAGCACTAATAAAAAATAGCATTACAGCAAAATGTGTTGCAATCTGTGCTAAAGATATGAGACCTTCTAATGCTGTTTCCGGTGAAGGTTTCAGAGAAGAAGTTAACGTGGCAGATATCATGCCACATCCCTCTACTATAAGCTGACATGTCAAAGAAAAAGCTGATGCAATGCGAAGCAGCATAATGCCTTCTGTTATTGCGGAAGTTATTAATAAAACAAGTGCTGCGACAGTTGATATGTGGACTGATTCGCGTAATCAGGAGCAGTGTTTGACACTTACAACACATTACTTTAACACAGATTGGTCTCCTGTGAACAACGTTTTATTTACAACAAAATTCCCTGACGTTGAGAAGACGGGAGTAAATATTATGAAAGCAATTGAACAGAGGATCGCTGATTGGGACATTTCGCCGCTCATGTCGCACAGTTTTGTTTCTGTCTCCGACCAGGTTGGTAACGTAATAAAGGCTTTGGAAAATCAAGAAAGGATTCCTTGTGCTGCTCATTGTATAAACACAGCACTTAGCCATACTTTCGATGAAGATAACTTCTTGTTAAATCATGCCCGAACATCGCATCAACAATATATACTGCAAAATGCATTGTAAGGTTCACTAAGAAAAATGGCCTCTGCTCGTCTTTGAAATAATCGTTGAAACAAAAGGTCTGCACACGCTGGACCAGCTTGTACACTAAGCTGGAATCCTTACACACTCAGTATAACGAAGTTGCTGCTTTGCCGACGCAAAAGCACTCCGCTTACAGATTGAAAGAATATGATAGTGAGCTTGGAGACCATTTAAAGAGGCCACAGATGAATTAGAAGGCGAAAATGAACCGTCAACCCAGTTAGTTCTTCTTCGGTTTCACAAACTGCAACAAATTTGCAGTGTCAATGACACTGACTGTCAGGTGAGTAATTACTGCAGTTAAAAGCACTGTTTCATGATGACACGCGATAGATTTATAATTAACTCGCGTAATTGATGTGTAGTAACAGATATGTATTTTTTAAGAGGAGGCACAAAGGATTAAAAATCGACCCTTGACTTTCGTTTGTGAGAAGACTGTGATCACTTCCAGACATAAAATTGCTACATCTCCTATCCGCGATTGTGTTGAAATATCATATTACTTTACAAGTGCTTTATGAATTTAGCGGTGTCACGTACTCCTTCTTGGAAACGTTGCTTTTGTATTAAAAGAGAGAGAGACAGGGATAAATACATTGTGTGTGTGTGTGTGTGTGTGTGTGTGTGTGTGTGTGTGTGTGTGTGAGTGAGTGAGTGTGAGAGAGAGAGAGAGAGAGGCGTTGTATTTGTACAGTACAGTGCAGCGAGCCGGGGCGAGGCGAGGTGAGACGTCAGCGGTGACCGGTCATGCTAGGTTATCCGCGTGTCCGGAATCCGGACAACAGACATGGGGCGAGTACGTGACCGAGCCGAGTCGTGTGGGGCCGGACACGAGCGGCTCGGTAGCCCCGTCAACAGGCGAGCCGTGACCCGTCAAACATGGAGCGTTGCAGCACTCTATTTCTAATGTATATACATGATTTTTGAGAAAATGTGAACAGTCCCCTTAGGTTGTTTGCAGATGATGCCGTCGTTTACCATATGGCAAAGTCATCAGAAGCTCAATACGAAGTACAAAATCATTTAGATAAGATATCTTATAGAGTGAAAAGTGGTAACTGACCATGAACAATAAGCAGTGCGATATATTCCATAAGAGTAGTAAAACAAATCCGTTAAATTTCGGGTATGCGAAAAATCACAGAAATTTAAAGGTTGTCGGTTCAATTAAATGGCTAGAGATTGCAATTATGAACAACTTGAATTGGAACCATCGTACAGAAAATGTTGTGGGGAAGGCGATACTAAAGGATTGTAATTAACTGTAACATTTGGGCTGCATTCAAAAAGTATGGACATTAATCAGTCAACCTGCGATCTTTTTGCCAGAACACATACAAGATGCAACAAATTTGCTAGAGGGATGCGCACTCTACTATTGCCCGTCCTCTGCTGGAGTATTGCTGCGCGGCATCGTATCCTCATCAGGTAGGGTTGATGGAGCACATCGCAAAAGTTTAAAGAAGGGTAGCTCGTTTTGTATTATCGGGAAATAGTGGATATATTACGATCTGAGGTGGCAATCGTTACAACAAAGACGTTTTTCGTTGTCGGAAGATCTTTCTAGAAAATTTCAATCTACAGCTTTTTCCTACGAACGCGAAAATGGTACGTTGACACCCTGTAACATAGGGAGAAGTGATCATCGTAATAAAATAAGAGAAATCAGAGCTCGCACGGAAAGATTTAAGTGATCCTTTTTCCCCTGTACTATTCAAGAGTGGAACGGTCGGGAAATAGTTCTAAAAGTCGTTCTGTGAACCCCCTGCCATGCACTAAGATGTGTATTGCAGAGCAGCGATGTAGATCTAGAGGAGGAGACAGTAGTATAAACTATTTTGTTCAAATCTATTCCAAAATGCTATCGGACAACGCACCTCAAGTTCTAAGAAATCTGACACAGTAGTCCTGGAGGGTACTCCTGGTGGAAAATTGGCTCTAATTTCTGTTGCATTACCAGGGAGTCGCAGGCGGCAGTGCGTCCTCGAATCGGCCTATGACGTCCACGATCAGGAAGCACAGCCGGCGCTGTAAACACCTCTAAGTCGATATGGGTGCTGTTCCGTTTGAATATTCAGCCGTGTAATCTGTACCCATTACGAATTGGAAGTTGTGTGGAGTGCTAATACGTTCGTTAATGTCTAGCCTTTCACAACACGAAGTTTATATCATCAATTAATCTAAGTATTCGATTGTGTGTATGTTGCAGTTACCACGCGCACCGCAACAGGTCATATCTGAAGCTGTGAACTACATAAGCAGAAGGGCGATTTTTCAGAAATAGTTCCACTTAATTTACATGCACAATCGAGTATGTAAAAATAATTACACATTATCAGCAGGAGAGCGAACTCTGAATCTGAATAATGTAGTTTTCTTTCTAGAGAAGTTTATTTCTCCAGATCTAAATATGGGTAAATAAACTTCTCTAGTGAGAAGATTACATTGTTCAGAAATGATTACAGTTACAGCAAACAGTTAATCACACCAACGAGACCATTATTGAATACGTAAATTCTGAATGTTTTTCGTCCTAGTCCGGAAATGCAGTTTAGGAATACTATAACGTTTTTGAAGAACGAACGTTTCCTTTATGAAAATCTGCATGGACTCCAAAGGCAAGAAATCCGAAATTCACCTCGATTTGTTTGTCTATGACATTCAAAGTATTCTCGAGTTGATGCCGTGTTCCTTGACTTTAGGAAGACTTTCGATATAATTCCAAACTGTTGTTTGGGTAACAGAATACGAACCTATCGAGTATCGGGCCAGATTTTTTTTGATTCAGGGTTTCCCTGGAGGTAGAGCTCAACGTGTTGGTTTTAACTGGAAGAAATCTACAGACGTAAAGTTGATTTCGGGAATATCCCAAGAGAATGTTGCAGCGCCGTTGTTATCTATCAAGTTTGTGAAAGATGCAGTGGACGATATGAAAAGCGCCATGAAGGTTTTCACGGACGATGCTGTTGTCTGAAGGAGGATTGCAACGGCAGAAGGCTGTAGCAGAATAGCAGGAAATCCTACAGGAGGGTAGACGATTCGAGTAGCGACTGATGGTTGGACCTAAACATAAATAAATGTAGCATATTGCGGATAAATAAACGAAGAAAATAATATTTGTAACCGAACCACAAGGCCGTTTCTACCATTACATCACTTCTGTCATTATTTCTGTCTCATAAAAGACATTCCCCAACTCAAATGTTTCTATATTTGATAATGTACAGTTCTTGTCGGAAAAAGATGAAATTCTATCAAGGAATTATTACCATAAAGTATTTTTTCAATCTATTGCAGAATGCTAACGAACAAGTCATATTACATTCTAAGAAATCTGTTGGCTAGAGATCACTGTATCCAGTAACCACGGTAAAATACCTAGGAGTAACCATCTGGCTCGAGCTGAAGTGGAGTGACCAAGTAAAGTAAACTGCAGGAAAAGTAATGACGGGCTGCGATCCATTGGAAGGATCTTAAGGAAATGTAATTCATCCACAAAAGTCATGGCTTACAAAGCATTTGTAATACCGATACTTGCTGATCAGTTTGGGTGCCTTACTAAGTAGGTTCAAATGGCTCTGAGCACTATGGGACTTAGCTTCTAAGGTCATCAGTCCCCAAGAACTTAGAACTACTTAAACCTAACTAACCTAAGGACATCACACACATCCATGCCCAAGGCAGGATTCGAACCTGCGACCGTAGCGGTCGCGTGGTTCCAGACTGTAGCGCCTAGAACCGCTCGGCCACCCCGGCCGGCCTTACTAAGTAGGATTACTAGAAGGGACAGAAAAGATGCAGCGAAGAACAGTAATTTTCGTCCAGGCGTTCGGTTAGTACGCGCAAGAGCGATTCGGGGAAGCTCAACAAATTTCGCTGTCAGACGCCAAAAGAGAGGCATTGTGCATCACAGAGAATTTTCCTGTTGAAATTCCGAGGATCGCATTTTTCAAGAAGATCCGGGCAACATATTACTTCCACCACATACTTCTCCCAAAATGATTACGACGAGAAAATCTCATAAATTAGAGCTCATACTAAATTTTATCGGTAGTCATTCTTTCAGTCCGTCTTTTGCAGGACGAACATAGAAGGGAGGAGAGAGAAAGAGAAAGAGAGAGAGAGAGAGAGAGAGAGAGAGAGAGAGAGAGTGATGCCAGAAGTACCCTCCGCCGTACACCGTAAGGTGCTTTGCGGAATATAGGTGTAGATGAAGCTTCAGAGGCCTTCTGTCAGTTACGGAAGCACCATTCAGTTTGTCAATATTATTGAAGTTCATTAATAATACCGGTAAAGCTCCCGTTAACGATTCATTATCGCGAACACATTATCATTATAAGCAATAGTACTCTCCAAAAGTTAAAGAATCCACCACGCTTTTATGAAGTATTCTCACGCTTTGTCATAGTATTTAACTGACATCGCAACATAGCTCAGCGTTCCTACCTCCACACAATGTGTTTCGCATTTGCATCCGACACTACCTCGCGGCAGACCCAAACCAGTGCTGCAAACCCATTTTCTACCACGTCCTTACACGACATATGAAAAGTCCCGTCGCTCATCTTGAAAGTCCCTACGAATGCAAAAAATTCTAGACTGACAAAAATAAAATAAAATAAAAAAGTTAATCACGTATTGGGTAGTAGTATTTCTCCTATCTTAACAAATTTGTGTGCTAAACGGTCACTGTTTTCAAACAAAATATTCGTAATGTTATTTGGGAAGCTTGCTGCTGTTAGTGTTTTGGGCAGTTTTAGAATCGACGAAAATACTTTTATGAGCTAATCTACATGACCTGCTGTTGACAAGGATAGTGAGTGTTGCCAGTCTTATTTCATCAGCTGTGATGTCCTCATCGAGCTTAAGACTTGCGTTGCTTGTAGTTTGTTGATGCACCTACGATGAAAGCACTGACAGTTTATTGAATTATGACACTAGACTTCTGTGCGAATAGCGATTTGTGTGTTTCGATAGTTTGCTTCTTCCAGCACCCAAACGAATATCACGTGCCTTGTAACGAGCACGATAACTGTTCTTGGTATCTGCAGTTAACCACCCTTTGAACTGTTCTTCCTCTTGCCACACTTACGTATATTTCAGATTTTGGCGTTTACTCTCACTGTTTTTTAACACTCTTTTCTTTTTCGGTGCTGAAGCCATAATAAAAAAAAAAATCTAATGCACAACCCCCGCGCCCAAGAAAAGAAGCTTTAGAAGCTTATTTTTAACAAAAGGAACTGGACGGATCTGTGAGAGCTGTTTGTCCTTTATTTTCAACATGTGAACACACAACAAAGACAGCAACACAATCGCCACCGCGGAATTTAACCATCGAGCGGGGGCGCTCATGCATCAAGTGCTCCAGTCGCAAGTAACATTGTTTTGTACGGTTCGACTATTGTTTTACAATTTATAGTCCGTGCCTATTCCTTTATTAATGCTTCAGATAGCACAGTAATAAGTTGTGTTGTCATACGTCAAAATGAGTAGCTGTTATATAAATTAAACTGCAAGTTAGGTGAGAAAAAATTTACGATCCCTGCAAGAAAATGACCCAGATTCCGAGCTAGGACTGCAATACCACAATGAGGCTGTTATCTACGAGATAAATAGTGTCTAAATAAGCGATTGCCGGGGTCTGATGCAACTGTACTGTTGAATGCTTCGAATGGATAATTATTGTGGTGTAACAGTTTTATGCGTCAACAGTGACATGATGAAAGGTTTATTTTATTATTGTTTAAATAAACAGTGATTTAGCGCAAATGATTAAGTTTATTTTATCGCTGTTTAATTAACCTCCGATTGAATTGTGATTCTGCTCATACATGTTTGCCTTGGTAACATAAAGATAACTACTCTTTACGTGTGTACGAAGTGCTCTGTACGCCCGATCGAGGGGAATGTAACTGTGGAAGTAACCGTGGTGCAGAGATTACAGTAGACGCTCTAAAAGTTGCCTGCTGGCTGCTGGGCCCCTGGTTTCGGTCGTCGCATATCGGCCCCTTTCGGAGCATTTTTCGCTAATTGTTTTCAGTTCGCGAATGTTGCTAGCGTTAGTATTTCTTCAACATTGGCCATTTTTCTTCTAATCACTGCCACAAATAAGTACTATATTTGAAAATGATTGTCTCGCAATGCGCATTTCCGAATCTGTTACTTCTCTTTGAAATTTGTGCCTTAGGAGGCAGCGTGCGCTATACGACAAACAGGTCAGTTTTTCCCCGGTGGCGTACCCTCTCCAGGCAGTGATTAAAATACTTTTCTTCTGCTCCTAGTTTCGTCCTAAGGTGGACCCTTATAGGTAACTTTTGGTACGCATTGGTGACAGACGTATGCGATGTCTAAGGTTTGAATAATTTGGCAATTTTTTCTTTTTTAGTAATTTTTCTTTCATGAACAAAATGTCCCTACTTCCTAATGTTCCGCAAAATTGTACGAGAGCAATCCCAAAAGAAAAGTCTCCTATTTTTTTGTAAGTACATAACTCTGTTTGTGTGGCAGTTGGTCACACTGTTATAAGAGTGCTTCACGCGCTGTGTGTAAACATGCGCACGCCGCGCTGAGGCGGTCTTGGCTTGGCAGCCGTTGAGAATGGAGCTCCCGTTGGATGTTACCGCCAAGTGCGAATTGCGCGCAGTTATTCGGTTTTTGAACGCAAAGAGCACTGCGCCGGTTGAAATCCATCGCCAATTGACGGAAGTGTGTGGTGAGTCGTACATGGATGTCAAAAATGTTCGTAAGTGGTGTAGAGAGTTTGCAGCTGGTCGGACCGAAATTCACAACGAACAAAGGAGCGGGAAACCGTCAATTTCTGAGGAGACAGTGTAGAAAATGGCTTTGAGCACTATGCGACTTAACTTCTGAGGGCATCAGTCGCCTAGAACTTAGAACTAATTAAACCTAACTAACCTAAGGACATCACACACATCCATGCCCGAGGCAGGATTCGAACCTGCGACCATAGCGGTCGCTCGGCTGCAGACTGTAGCGCCTAGATCTGCACGGCCACTCGAGCCGGCGACAGTGTAGAAGGTTGAGCAAAGCGTGCGTGCAGATCGGCAGATCACCCTGGATGATCTCTGCACGTTGGCTCCTGAGGTTTCCCGAAGCACCGCTCACAGAATTTTAACGGAAACATTGAACTACGGGAGGTGTGCGCAAGATGGGTGCCACGCATGCTGGCTGAGGACCACATGCGGCAACGAGTTGAAGCTTCCCGCTCATTTCTTCACCGCCTTGCAACCGAACAGGACAACTTTCTGGAGTCAATTGTCACGGGTGACGAAACCTGGGTATACCACTTTACACCTGAGACCAAGCAACAATCACGCCAGTGGCGGCATCCTTTTTCAGCATGGCGGCGAGATGGTATGACATGGGCATGCAAAAACTGCCACAGCGTCTACAAAAATGCATCGACAGAAATGGTGATTATGTCGAAAAATAGCTAAGTGTTCAAGCTGTAAACTGATGTACACCATTGTAGAAATAAACAGGTCTATGTACTTATAAAAAAATAGGAGACCTTACTTTTGGGTTTACCCTCGTATTTATTTTCTCACGAACCGGCTTTCGACTTCTCAGGCCGTCTTTAGGTGGGAGCTGCATGTCGCAAATATTATTTGTATAGAAAATACATAAGTGACAAAGTGTTTGCATAGGATACATAAGAATAATATTATAATAATTACATTAACTAGAAAGGGAGTAAACAAAGAAAGTTTTTATGTGGAGATACGTATAACAAATGTTATACACGAACTTCCAGCATGCTGGAACATCTTGAGTCGGCAACTTTTGTTAAGCACTAGAACTAAAAACAAGTCGAAGTTGCAACTTGGACTGGTTTTCCGTTATATTAAATGTTATACGTGTAACAAATGTTATATGTATGTCCACATAAAAACCTTCTTTGTGTATCTGAGCCTGAACCATATCGGACGAATGATCAGAAGCCAGTCATTTGCACCACTGCGCATTGTCAGAATGGAGTCAGGTATGGGACATCAGTCAGTGAAACCGAAGTCATTCATGTAGAATGGAGTAGACATTGAGTTATACTTCAAAATTACGAGGGAAGGTCGGAAAGCAGCGCACAATAATTGTATTACGAGAAAGTTTGATAGGTAACAAAATAAAAAAAAAAGAAAAAAAACACAAATGAACTTCCATCTTTTACCTAATTTTCTGTATAGTCACCAACGTTCTCAACACATTTCTCTTATCGTGGTACCAGTTTCAATAAGCTCTGTTCGTAGAAGCCCTTTCGGTTGGAGTATAGCCATCTGTGGACTGGTGATTACACTTCCGCATGTCGCAAAACCTTGGCTGGTCAGATATTTCTTCATGGGATCAAACAGATGAAATTCCGACGGTGCAAAAATGGTTCAAATGGCTCTGAGCACTATGGGACTCAACTGCTGAGGTCATTAGTCCCCTAGAACTTAGAACTAGTTAAACCTAACTAACCTAAGGACATCACAAACATCCATGCCCGAGGCAGGATTCGAACCTGCGACCGTAGCGGTCTTGCGGTTCCAGACTGCAACGCCTTTAACCGCACGGCCACTTCGGCCGGCTCCGACGGTGCAAGATCCGGACTATGTGGTGAAGCTGGAACACCTCCCAGCAAAATTTAGCGATTTTCTCGTGAACAGGAACAGCAACATGCGGGTGAGCATTATCGCGAAGAAGTTTGACAACGTCAGCATTAATGTTGCGGTGCTTGTCACGAAGGGCACGATACAAGTTTAATGTAGGCTGCAGCATTCACAGTGGTCCCGTGTTCTACAAATTCCACCAATAACACACCGTGCATATCCCAGAACACTGTAACAAGCGCTTTCCTAGCTTCTTCGTACCGGGGGAGGAGGGGGGGGGGGGGCTCCTTATTTTCACTCAGTATAATCCTGCTTGGTTTCGAGCGTGTAGTGGTACGCCCACCAATAACCACCAGTGACAATTCCTTTCAGAAGGTCATGATCTTCTTCGGAGTAACGCGAAAAGTGATCCAAGATTGTCATCATTCGCAGGCCTTTGTGGTTGTCCGTCAAGTTCTTAGCGAGCACTAACTTAACAAAATTTCAGCGTCTTATGCACCAGATCGTACATTGAAATATAGAAAATGTTTAACTGTTGCGACAAGGTTTACAGCTGCACACGCCGATCGTTCAAAATTTCTGCCTTAATAGCTCCGACATTCTGCAGAGTTGCAACTGTTACCGGCCGCCCGGAGCGTGGCGTGACACTAAGGATCACTCGGCCCTCTTGGAAGAATGCACACCACCTGGAAACATTGCTACGTTCCATACAGTCGTCCCCATACGCGTCACGCACGTGCCTCTGAATTTCACTCGGTTTATGCTCTTTGGCTCACAAATATCAAAATACACTTCGCTGCTCTTCACAAGTTCACGACAGTAATATACGTGCCGTGTTTGTATCGTAGTTCAGGCTTCTCCCACTAGAGCTGACATGAAAACAAAATATCGTCTGTAGCGCAAACTTCAAACTACATCGTCGTGACATTTCAACATTCCGTCTGCAGTACCAGAGGAGAAAAAAATTATTGTGGGTTACCACAAACCAAAATTAAGGCACTTTTTTTCGCTTTCCGAGCATAGCGGTGCCGAGAGAGGAGCACCATGACCGCCGTGGGGAGGGCAACAAGTAGAGTTGTTGCAGTACTTTTTACTAAGACGGTTGATATTTTTAATAATATCGGGAATCCGATATATCAATATTAAAAAAGAAACATAATTATCGACGCTCGATACATTGAAAGAATTATCGATGTATGGACGGAGAAAATATCGACGTACTGGCCCGTCACATCGGATCTCGACACTAATCCGCCGGGCGGATTCGTGCCGGGGACCGACACGCCTTTCCGGTCAGGAAGCGCGCGGATTGCCGGGCGGGCTTTTATCCCCCTTAGAGAAAGAATTGAAAGGAAAACGATGCTCGTTCAACGGTAACTGCAGGTAAACAGCACAATAATAGGTGTCCGATGGGTCCGTCGTTCGGTTTCGTCACTTTCCGGATTTGCCTGGAAAACTTCATGTCGACTTCCTGTTTTTTTTTTTTTTCATTTACACGAAAGTCAGCGACCTGGCAGCTGTAGTGTCAAAGTTGCGTGGCGAAGTTGAACGTTGCAGTTCCTGTTGGTAGCGCCGAACGCCGATTAAGTCATCATTTCCCCTTACACGTCTGCGCCCACTGCAATGACCAATCTTATCATTTAGATTTTTATTCATCAGTATGAGGAACTGTTTTTGAAGAATACCGATGTGAAGAAATAGCACACTAGTTGTGTTAAAAATTGTTTTTTTTTCACATCGGATATCTTGTTATTTCATCACACCGCGCCCCCCTTTCCACCCCACCCACCCTTCCGCAAGTGCAGTCGGACTTCTACTTTGTGGCATCTGTAGTTGTTTTACACAGTCAAAGAGAAATACTGGATGTGATGAAAATGCAAAAAGTGGTAATTCCTTCACATAGAGGAAGTAAAATTATATTCTACTACTATTTCAAAAGAACAGCTTCACATATTTATCGAAAATTGGCGAAAAAATATGATATAAAATAAAAATAATGGCGCTCGATACTGCCATTTCGATATCGATATTTCGTTGAAAAAGTACCTCCCATATGTATCAATACTTTATGGAAGAAGTAACGATATATTATCAACAGCCCTCCTTTTGACAGTACCGAATGCTTGTTCTGGGAGTAGATGACGCGTGGGAGGAAGAGGTTTCGTGAAAGCGCATATGTACATCTTTCTTCACATATGCAAGGGTTAACATACGTCCCGATGTATCGGAAACGCCACCGTTATGGATCTTCTTCTCCCGACATTCGGACAAGACCCAATTTCGCCCCGATTTTGGAAAATACTGTTTCGACTTGGCTCAAGCACTGACGTAACGCCATCTGTTACTACAACATGCAAATGCAGACTCAGTTTTATTACGTCAACAAGTTTATGTTGACAGATTAGTCTCACAGATGGCTTTGCATGTTCTGTATCTTGTATCGACGATGCAAGCACCTCCTAGATCTAGCGCAACCATTCGAGAAAATACAAGGCTTCTCCAGCAGCTCGGGGCTGCAACTACACTCCTGGAAATTGAAATAAGAACACCGTGAATTCATTGTCCCAGGAAGGGGAAACTTTATTGACACATTCCTGGGGTCAGATACATCACATGATCACACTGACAGAACCACAGGCACATAGACACAAGCAACAGAGCATGCACAATGTCGGCACTAGTACAGTGTATATCCACCTTTCGCAGCAATGCAGGCTGCTATTCTCCCATGGAGACGATCGTAGAGATGCTGGATGTAGTCCTGTGGAACGGCTTGCCATGCCATTTCCACCTGGCGCCTCAGTAGGACCAGCGTTCGTGCTGGACGTGCAGACCGCGTGAGACGACGCTTCATCCAGTCCCAAACATGCTCAATGGGGGACAGATCCGGAGATCTTGCTGGCCAGGGTAGTTGACTTACACCTTCTAGAGCACGTTGGGTGGCACGGGATACATGCGGACGTGCATTGTGCTGTTGGAACAGCAAGTTCCCTTGCCGGTCTAGGAATGGTAGAACGATGGGTTCGATGACGGTTTGGATGTACCGTGCACTATTCAGTGTCCCCTCGACGATCACCAGTGGTGTACGGCCAGTGTAGGAGATCGCTCCCCACACCATGATGCCGGGTGTTGGCCCTGTGTGCCTCGGTCGTATGCAGTCCTGATTGTGGCGCTCACCTGCACAGCGCCAAACACGCATACGACCATCATTGGCACCAAGGCAGAAGCGACTCTCATCGCTGAAGACGACACGTCTCCATTCGTCCCTCCATTCACGCCTGTCGCGACACCACTGGAGGCGGGCTGCACGATGTTTGGGCGTGAGCGGAAGACGGCCTAACGGTGTGCAGGACCGTAGCCCAGCTTCATGGAGACGGTTGCTAAAGGTCCTCGCCGATACCCCAGGAGCAACAGTGTCCCTAATTTGCTGGGAAGTGGCGGTGCGGTCCCCTACGGCACTGCGTAGGATCCTATGGTCTTGGCGTGCATCCGTGCGTCGCTGCGGTCCGGTCCCAGGTCGACGGGCACGTGCACCTTCCGCCGACCACTGGCGACAACATCGATGTACTGTGGAGACCTCACGCCCCACGTGTTGAGCAATTCGGCGGTACGTCCACCCGGCCCCCCGCATGCCCACTATACGCCCTCGCTCAAAGTCCGTCAACTGCACATACGGTTCACGTCCACGCTGTCGCGGCATGCTACCAGTGTTAAAGACTGCGATGGAGCTCCGTATGCCACGGCAAACTGGCTGACACTGACGGTGGCGGTGCACAAATGCTGCGCAGCTAGCTCCATTCGACGGCCAACACCGCGGTTCCTGGTGTGTCCGCTGTGCCGTGCATGTGATCATTGCTTGTACAGCCCTCTCGCAGTGTCCGGAGCAAGTATGGTGGGTCTGACACACCGGTGTCAATGTGTTCTTTTTTCCATTTCCAGGAGTGTATTTAAGCGCCGGCTGGAGTGGCCGTGCGGTTCTAGGCGCTACAGTCTGGGGCCGAGCGACCGCTACTGTCGCAGGTTCGAATCCTGCCTCGGGCATGGATGTGTGTGATGTCCTTAGGTTAGTTAGGTTTAATTAGTTCTAAGTTCTAGGCGACTGATGACCTCAGAAGTTAAGTCGCGTAGTGCTCAGAGCCATTTGAACCATTTGAACTATTTAAGCAGCACCACGACCGGCCGTTGTGGCCGAGCAGTTCTAGGCGCTTCAGTCTAGAACCGCGCGACCGCTGTTGTCGCTGGTTCGAGTCCTGCCTCGGGCATGGATGTGTGTGATGTCCTTAGGTTAGTTAGTTTCAAGTAGTTCTAAGTTCTAGGGGACTGATGACCTCAGATGTTGAGTCCCATAGTGCTCAGAGCCATTTGAACCATTTTTGCAGCACCACGGACAGTTTCCATTTGAATAGCGATGTGAGAAGACGAGACTGTCTAATCTTGATACGAACAATAAGTGCACGTTAGTAATGTTTGATTTTTTTATATAATATAACGCCCCAACCGTATAAAGATGTTTATTTAATTTACTGCGGTTGAGACTGTTGTATTTTATTTTAAAAAATATATGCGCTGCCTTCCAATAGAAACAGGATAAAATGTTTGAAGTGTTTACTGGGGGTATTAGGGCGTCAAGCGTGTAGTGATGTGTGCTTCAATGACTAAAGTGTTATTGTCGGCTTTTTTTATTAAATATATGTATTACAGTAAAGAAATATTTTACTTCGCTTCTACACCCCTATCTCAGATTGTCCCAGCGCGGTCGCAGATAGATATATCAGCCCTAAATTTGCTACACATTCATAGCACACCCCAAAGGCAAAGAAACAAACGCACATCTGTCCATTGTGCACTGAACGACTATTCACTAGAGAGCTGAAGAATGGTACATCGCATACGTCGTCTGAAGTTGCCAAAAGCTGAAACATACCGAATTACGCTAGCAAGTTCCGAGCAGAACTATGGATTTCAGATAACAAGAAACAGAAGCAGTACGCCTAACTATCGGTTTTCACAGGCGGGTGACGATTGACAATGTATTTCGCCGTTAGATAAAACAAATATAGTCTAATCTACAACAAAATTTTATTAAGTAAATGAAATAAAAATGACGCAGATAAATAACTCAAAACTAAAATTAATGACGCCTGCTCGAGCATTTCTTCCACGACCAGATGAACACTGAAAAATGAGTAGGTCGAATGCAGATGTAGGAGTCAACAGAAGTGCTGTGAAGCCCAAAAGAAGAAAATTATTAGTAAAGAAATGCAGATGCCAAAGGAAACTGGGTATCCTTTGTCTGGTTCGATTATTCGGTTCGAAATCACGTAATGACATTCGTGTAAAGTTATGACAAAATCTTGCACTGTCTCTAATGGCCTAACGCATTAATCTGTTTCCACTTTGCGGTACGTAAACGGAAACGGCTGTGGTCGGCTATCGAGAAGGCTTGCTTTCCAAAAAGCTGTGACTACGATTTATGGCTGAATAAAGCAGTTTTGAAATCACTGTAATTTCCTGCAGTTAAATCGTAAATAAAGCTGTTGAAACGCAAATAATATGGCAAACGATGAAACTGGAAAACATTACGTGCAGTACAGTATAGTTACTTCGGCTCCAGAATAAAATTTGATAGGTTTTTGTTTCGTATGATCTTAATATTAATATATATTGACCATAGCTTCAATATCGAGAAAGAAAAGGTATCGAGAAAAAACTTAAAATAAGTTACAGATAAAGCAGAAAAAAATTAATTTTGAGGAGCGTGGCAAGAAGAGGAGTAATGTAAATGGTATTAATGACACACCCAAAGAAAATAGTTGGCAGTTGATGGTTGAAGGTTGAAACCAAAGTTTTCAGGTATTCTGCGTATCCAGTTATGCTGGCCACTGATGCGTGTCACCCTCTTCAGCATCAACTACAGGCTGAAGATGGCGCATTGGAGCTCCGAAACTGGTTGTAACAAAAATAAAGTCATAAGGACAGCTGGAGGAGCTTCATTTTCTCACCAAAGAAAAGGGGCTGGTGGGGGAAGGGCACCACTTATCTTCCCACGTGTAAACGCCGCGTAATCACAATCATTCAAGCGACCATGGCACGTGACGGGCAGCGCATGTTTTGTTTGATCTGTATTTATTTTTTATAGTGTGTTTTTCTCAGATATACTGCTATCAGGTGTTAAGGGTGCTGTGTAGGAACTGTTAGGCCCTCATAATACTGACATTTTCATTGTTCCTTAATCATAAATTTTTACGCCTCTGAAGGGGCTTTGCAATTTGCTGACCAATTCCAGCGCTGCGTTTGCCGCCTGCTTCACGATACCGTAGATAATTTGCAGAGAGACACCAGATTTTATGAATGATTTCTATTCCCAACTTATCCTTTTGGAACTATATTAAAATTTATGATGTTTGACGCCCCAGAAGCCTGCCGCCCTCGGTGGTGGTATAGTTAACTCCCCAGCCCCACCCCCTCTAGAGCCGGCTCTGAAAAGCAATTAACTAAGCAATAAAGTGTATATAATTGAAAATGTATTTATCTTTTGTAGTGATTGAGCGCGATTCCAGTGTTGAAATTCCAATATACACTGAAACGCCAAATAAAGTGGTATAGGCATACAAATTCGTATATAGAGATACGTAAACAGGCAGAATACGGCGCTGCGATCGGCAACGTCTGTAAAAGACAACAAGTGTCTGGCGTAGTTATTAGATCGGTTAGTGCTGTTACAATGGCTGGTTATCAAGATTTCAGTGGTGTTTCGGTGGTGTTACAGTCGGCCCACGAGCGATGGGACACAGCATCTCCGAGGTAGCGATGATGTGGGAATTTTCCCGTACGACCATCTGGCGATTGTAGAGTGAATATCAGGAATCACGTAAAACATCAAATCTCCGACATCCCTGCGGCCGGTATCAGATCCAGCCAGAACGGGATCAACGACGACTGAAGAGAATCGTTCAATGTGACAGAAGTGCAACCCTTCCGCAAACTGCTACAGATTTCAATGTTGGTCCATCAGCAAGTGTCAGCGTGAGAACCATTCACCTAAACATCATCGAAATGGGCTTTCGGAGCTGAAGGACCACTCATGTACCCTTGATGACTGCACAATGCGTCTCGCCTGGGCCCATCAACACAGACATTGGACTGTTGATGACCGGTAACATGTTGCCTGGTCGGACGAGTCTCTTTTAAAATTGAATCAAGCGGATGGACGTGTACGGGTATGGAGAAAACCTCATGAGTCCTTGGACCCTACATGTCAGTAGGGGACTGTTGAAACTGGCGGACGTTCTCTAATGGCGTGGAGCGTGTGCAGTTGGAGTGATGTGGGACCCCTGACACTTCTAGATACGAGTCTGACAGGCGACGCGGACGTCAGCATCCTGTCTGATCACCTGCATCCGTTCATGACCATTGTGCATTCCGACGGACTCGGGCAATCCCAGCAGGACAGAATTGCTACAGAGTGGCTCCAGGAACACTCTTCTGATTTTAGAAACTTCCCTGGGCACCAGTCTCACCAGATAAGAACGTTATTGAGCGTAGGTGGAAGGCCTTGCAAGTGCTCTTCAGAAGAGATCTCTACCCCCTCGTACTCTTACGGATTTATGGACAGCCCTGCAGGATTCGTGGTGCCAATTCGCTGGAGCACTACTTCACACATTAGTCGAGACCACGCCACGTCGTGTTGCGGCACTTCTGCGTTCTCGCGGGGGCCCACGCGATATTAGGCAGTACCAGTTTCTTTGGTTCTTCATTGTAATTCGATCCCAGATTCTTGACATGCAATTTTGAGTTTGATTTCTGATCACCGATATTGCAAAAATAATTTTGATCCAATATATTTCTGTCAAAAAGAGTCCTTTTACTCATGGAAATCAACCACCTCATGTTATACAAGAATCAGTCTGTTTTCCAGACTACATCCTCACGCCAACGAATTCTAACTCACAACTGACGTAACAAAGCTTGCCTCTGCCAAAGGCAGCAGGAAAGTAAGACATAATGAAAAAGAATAGATACAGCTCAAGTGATCTACTAAATAAATTATGAACTGAACATAATAACTGGCAATACTCAAATTAAATATTTAATTTTGTAAAACGAATTAGTTAATACACGTTACGATTTTTTGATGAAAGATAGAACAATTACAATTCGATTGGATTTTATGATACTACCAAACTTAATTGGATTGACAGAACGACACCCAACATGAGATACGCAATAGCTCGTCTCTACAAAATATAATGAACTAACGGATACGGCCTCGAAACCTTCTCAAAAATAATAATTGATTTCAGATTGTTGTTCCACGTTTTTACGACTGCACTGCCTGACAGGTATCCCTGATAACTTTATAAGTCTCTGTGTATGACCTCTCGGTAATTCGCACGTAGACGTTGTCCTGGGTGTATCCCATTCACAATCGCCGAGATGCTCCTACAACAGACCAGTATTTCAGCAAGTCGATTACAGTTGCTGCTGGTTCAGTGGTTTCCTTAGCCGTATGCGATCCCACTCCATCCATAGCACGCATTTTACACTACAGGATATTGATGCTGTAGGAGAGCTGTAACAACATAGAAAACGTCACTTGTGTCAGTCCGTACCTGTATGTCAGTATTAACATCGAAAACTAAAAATACGGACAATTTTTTATTAGAATCTTAGACGATTTGAGAATGAAACTGAATTTTAAAAGAGAGCCTTCAGCACGAAGGATAAATACAGGCACACTGAGCTTACAGAAGTCATGGGAGGCCTCCTAATATCCTGTGTTTCAGTGTTGCATTCCCCTGTACACACACCACAGGAGCGCGCAAAAAAGAAGGGATGAAAAAGCATAGTTATGCTTTTTTGTTTTGGATCACTTTCAAATTTCGTCGAATCATTTTGAATGGTCCCTAATGGTTCCACTCTGTACTCAAAAGTAAAACTTGCGGTCACGCTGCACTCCAAGGGTTGAGACCACGTTCAGTGATTTTGCAGCCCCTTGATTTCCTTAGAAAAGCATTGACTCTTTCGGGGGTTATCAGCAGTCTCAAAATTTGGGAACAACACCCTCCTACTGTACATTGCACTGCAAACTGTCATTTTCGAGCGCGAAATGTGTGTAAACGAACAGCCCTAGGAAAGAGGTGGTTCCATTTACACCTTTCATGCCACCTCGTGAATCCATTCTAGTCCATTCTGAGTGGTGGTGTGTCTGAAAAGTTTTTTCCGGCCATCTGCAAGAAACCGCGTGATTTCAGCGCTAGGCGTCTCTGTTGTGACCTCCATCGCAGAGGCGTCAAAAGAAGAGGTGAAATGTGGATGAGAGGGGTTGTCGTGAGACGAACGAGGTGGCGTAGGCCGGAATCGTGGTGAAATTTGGTGCCAATGTGGCACCATGAACCCACCTTACAGCTAACTGAACATTTGAGCTCTGGCCTTTTTTCTGCATGTTTCAGCACCATGCTGTTTGGAATGCAGTCGAGCCAGAGGGTGACGTCGAAGGGTGCTACGCTTTTGCACCGTTACAAGGTTGTAGCGACCTTTAAGCCACATTTCAAACTTTTGCATCGCTATGGGAGGCAATTAAGGGGTTTAAAAAAATGACGCTTCAATTACGTTGCACAGTGTACATCTTATTGTTAGTAGAATCACCTTACATGAAATGCGTAGGAAACGAACTTTCTAAAATGTGTTTTCCCTTTAAAATTCATCTTTCGCGTGTTAACTGCATTGTATCGTGACCTGGGGTAGTTTCATGTTAAGATAAAGAGTAAATATTTAAGATACTCGTGTGCATATATTTCATTGCTCCACAGTCTTTTTATCAGACTTGACAGAACTTTTTGCTCTACTTCTACAACTACACTCTGCAAACCACTGTGAAGTGCACGGCAGAAAGTAATTCTCATTAGAACAGGACAAGGGAGATGTGACCACATCTTGAAGAAGTGGGGCTGTCGTAAAAGTGCTGCAAATGGCTGTTAAGGGGAGGAGCAGACAGTAAAATGTCTTGTAGAGACTAACCACTCCATGTTTTTAAATGTGGGCTGAAAGACTTGCACGAATTGTCAATAAGTATTGCGGTCTGGTTGTCAAATTTGAGCACAGACCTGTAAATACATTGTATATGTTTAGCAGGGTGTTTCAGCGGATGTAAAAGATATTTTGAGGAATAAAACGAAGATAGAAACCTATGTCCAGAAACGTCATCCAACGACGCTACAGAGCATCGAAGTTATAGGCGCCGGCGCCAGTATATGTATGTATTATACAGGATGATCACGTGATAATGCTACAAACTTTCAGGGATGATGGAGAAGGACAAATGTATTAATTTGAGGTAAGTGACCCTGATCAGGAAATGAACGAGTAGAAAGTTATAAGCGAAAATGGTTCTGATACCTATGACAGCGGAAGACATGTACCGGTACTATTGTTGCCAAGATTGTGGGAAATTAACTTTCAGAGGTGGTAGTATGGGCCAAAAAAAAGTCTAATAAGCATGGGCTCTAAAATAGTTATTTTACGAGCTATGAGCACTTGCTCGATAGAGGAGACGGGTTTCACAGTAGAGAAGATGAACAAGTGGTCAGAGCTCCTCAGGTAGGGATTTTAGAGCGCTTGTTACTGGACTTTTTTGTTTGTTTTGGACCGTACTTCCACCTCTAAAGTTGCCTACCCTACAATCTTTGCAACAGCAGTGACGGTAAAAGTACTCGTATTCCACTGTCAGAGGTATCAGAATTATTGTCGCTTATAACTTGCGACTAGTTCATTTCTGGACCAGGGAAGATAACCTCAAATTGATTCATTTATCCTTCTTCACCATCCCTGAAAGTTTGTAACATCATCACAGTATCATCCTGTATATGCATACACTGAAGAGCCAAATAAACTAAGACACCTTCCTAATATCGTATAGCGCCCCCGTGAACATCCAGAACTGCCGCAGCACGGTGTGTCATGGCCTCGACTAATATCTGAAGTAGTGCCAGAGGAAACTAACACCATGAATCCTGCAGGGCTGTCCATAAATCTGTAACAGCACGAGGAAGTGGAGATCTCTTCTGAACAGCACGTTGCAAGGCATCCCAGATATGCTCAATAATGTTCATATCTAGGGAGTTTGGTAGCCAGCGGAAGTGTTTAAACTCAGAAGAGTGTTTCTGGAGCAACTCTGTAGTAATTCTGGACGTGTGGAGTGTCGCATTGTCCTGCTGGAATTGTTCACTCCGTCGGAATGCACAGTGGACATCAGACAGGATGCTTACGTACGTGTCATCTGTCAGAGTAGTATCTAGACGTATCAGGGGTCCCACATCACTCCAACTGCACACGCCCCACACCATTACAGAGCCTCTACCAGCTTCAACAGTGCGTTGCTCACATGCAGCGTCCATGGATTCGTGAGGTTGTCTCCACACCCGTACACGTCCATCCGCTCGATACAATTTGAAGCAAAACTCGTCCGACCTGAAAACTTGTTTCCAGTCATCAACAGTCCAATGTCGGTGTTGAAGGGCCCTGGTGAGGCGTAAAACTTTGTGTTGTGCAGTCATCAAGGGTACAAGAGCAGGCCTTTAGCACCGAAAGCCCATGTTTCATTGAATGGTTCGCACGCTGACACTTGTTGATCGGCCCAGCATTGGAATCTAATGCAGTTTGCGGAAGGATTGCACTTCTATGACGTTGGACGACTCTCTCAGTCGTCGTTGGTCCCGTTCTTGCAGGATCTTTTTCCGGCCACAGCAGTGTCGGTCATTTGATGTTTTACTGGATTCCTGATATTCACTCTACACCCGTGAAATGGTTGTACGGGAAAACCCTACTTCATCGCTACCTTGGTGATGTTGTGTCCCATCAGTCGTGCGCCGACTATAACACCACGTTCAAACTTACTTAAATCTGGATGATCTGCCATCGTAGGAGCAGTAACCGACCTAAGAATTGCGCCTGACATTTGTTGTCCTATATAGGCGCTGCCGACCGCAGTGCCGTATTCTGTCTGTCAGCATATTTCTGTATCTGAATACGCATGCCTATACCAGTTTCTTTGGCGCTTCAGAGTATATATAATTATAAAGGCGTCGGCACCTATAATTGTTACGGTCTATAGCGTTGCTGGGTAGCGTTTCTGGACACAGATTCCTGTCCTCATTTTGTTCCTGAAGACACTTTCTACGTCAAATGGTTCAAATGGCTCTGAGCACTATGGGACTTAACATCTGAGGTCATCAGTCCCCTAAAACTTAGAACTAATTAAACCTAACTAACCTAAGGACATCACACACATCCATCGCCGAGGCAGGATTCGAACCTGCGACCGTAGCGGTCACGCAGTTCCAGACTGAAGCGCCTAGAACTGTTCGGCCACTGCGGCCGGCACTTTCTACGTCCCCTCGATCTTTGTCGGTGTAATTTTGAAGCATCCTGTATATAAATTAAACAATGGTTTGTGGTAATGATCAAATGAGTAATAACAATCATAATTTCGGTTGAAATTTGGGTGAAGGTTCGGTGTCAAAAGAATATAGCACCAGACAGCCATGTGCTACGACATCCGCATACATTGCATTTGATTTTATAGAGTTGTAGTAATAGTTGTATTATTTTATTAAAAGTAGCAAAAAAAATACTGAAATTCTTACAGCGGCGTGTTTGCAGTAAATGAGTTTTATGAAAATTTAATGAATTTTTTATGACAGATAACTTTAATTTGCAGTAAACAAACGAACTCAGAGACTGTTTGCTTAACTTTGATTTGATTAACTTGTAATTTATTAAAACAGTAACATGTAGACACTGTAGAGTCTTGTACTGTAAGCAAGCAAGGGAGAGGGTGTTGTTGTGGGCGGCCAGTATCCTCTTTCTACCACACAAATGCACACATGGAGTAATGCAGTTCTTTATTTGCATGATCTGGATACTTAACTCTAATAGAGTCCTCTTTTTTGCCACAAGCTCTTCAGTAATAGACAATATCGGTAATCTTGCTATTACAGACTTTAGTCTCGCTGCTAGTCCCGATGTGGTAGCTATGTACTGTCGTAGCCAGTGATGTGATCTGAGCCCACACTGCAACAACTGACAAGTGCCAAACTGGAGTGTGAATGAGTGAGTCAGTGCGGCCCTCCGGTCAGCGGCGACGGTCTAAATACTTGCTACCAAGAGGGCGTTGGTGGCGTGTTGCTTTTCGCTGTGTCTCTGGCCTCTCCCGTGATAGGTGCGCTTGATCCCCCCTCCCCCCCCCCCCTTTCGCCCCTGAAATGCCGCACCGTTGTTGTGCAGGGAAGTTGCGAACGACAACGAGGAGGGAGGCACGACGCTGGATGTAGAGATGAGCCAGGTGTCGTAATTGTGGAGGATGGCATACTCCTGACCATCCCCGCCATTTGGCTTGTGAGGCGACTGGAACATCCTCCGGAAAACTGCTGCCAGGGCACACGTTGAGGCCTGAGGGCGTGTCTTGGGGCGATGATGGGTCCAGATCCATCGTGTCGGAGAGCGGAGACATTGGGGGCGAGGGCGCATTGTCCATCGGCTCCTCCTGGGGTGCCTTGGTGGCACCAGTGGGCGGCTGCGAAGGCCGCACAGTCCCATGAGATCGCGAATCTGGGGGAAGAAAAGCAGCAGAATCACGGGAATGACATGCACGAATTTGCTTCTGGTGGTGGCGCTGCAAACCATCGGAACTTGCAATCAAGTTCCTGGATCACGCCTCTTTCCCAGCGCCCACGGTTGCCATAAACTCTGAAAAGAAAAAGATCGCGCGGCGCAAAGCGGTACTTGCGGACGATTGGTGGCGTCAGAAGCTGTGGTGGGTGTAGGAAGTGGAGCAGCGTCCGATGGCGGTGGCCATCCAGAAGCTCCGCCGGTGATGGTCCGTCTCGTGGGTGGGAGCGATAGGAGGCGAGAAAGAGTTGCAGCGCCTGTTCCCGCGTGTGGGTGTTGCGAAGCTTGGCCATCTGTTGTTTGGAAGTGCGCATGAAGTGTTCTGCTTCTCCTTTGAACTGAGGGTGAAACGGAGCACTTGTTAGATGGCGTATGCCATTTCGTTCACAAAACTATTCAAAATCATGTGAAGGGAACTGTGGTCCGTTGTTCGACACTAGTACTTCTGGCACACCCATGCAAAATATGGAGGACAACGCTTGAATGGTGCTACGTGATGTGGTGTGACCAAATTCCATCACTATTTGTATGGTCGGAAGTTCTTTTTAGTGACCAATCACAAGCCTTTACAGTACTTGTTTCATCCGTCAAAGCCGGTCCCTACAAGCGCTGCAAATGGGAACTTACTAAGAGAGTCTACCACTATGAGCCAACGAGTGTTTCAAAATGGTCCTACAAATTCCATGTGCACTCGTTGCCATAGCGATTGAGTCTTAGGGCAAGCTGAGAATCTCTGACGGCCAGTGTGGCCGAGCGGTTCTCGGCGCTACAGTCCGGAATCGCGCGACCGCTACGGTCGCAGGTTCGAATCCTGCCTCAGGCATGGATGTGTGTGATGTCCTTAGGTTAGTTAGCTTTAAGTAGTTCTATGTTCTAGGGGACTGATAACCTCAGCAGTTAAGTCCCATAGTGCTCAGAGCCATTTGAACCATTTGAGAATGTCTATGCCGCAGTGGATTGTTTTTCCGCGCATGCGCGACACTGTGATGTAATCTTCAATATAGGCGTCCATGCCCTGCCAAGTACAGTGCCATCGCGCTAACTGTTTACTGCGAACAATTCCCCAATGTCGTTGGTGGAGCAATCGCAACGCATCCTTTAGCAACACTTTGAAAATAAGCAATCGTGACTGTCCACTGTGATTTTGAATTAGAATTACACCTTCCTGAACTAAAAGGTTATGCCGGCGTGCGAAATGTCGATGCAGAACTGAGTTCTGGATACTGTTCAGTGAGTGAGGCCAAGACCTGCGAATTTAATGCAAAAAAAAATCTGGGTCTGCTTCCGTGACCTGTGCATTTTTTCTGTAGTGCAAGGGAGAAGATTCCAGCAATTGAGTCCTGCGCATCGGTTTGGCAACAAGACGCAGCAGATGCATCAAAATCAGTTTGCGCCAATCGGAAGGCGAGATAGGGCGTCTTCATTGCCATGTTTTGCCGCAAGTCTGTACACAATTTCATACCGATACTGCGAAAGCAACAAAGCCCATCGTTGCAATTTTTGAGCAGTGCGCGTGGGAACCGGCTTTGACGGATTAAACAAGGACTGCAAAGTCTAATGATTGGTCACTAAAAAGAACTTGCAACCATACAAACAGTGATGGAATTTGGTCACACCATACACAATAGCGAGAGTCTCTTTTTCAATTTGTGTATAATTGCACTGAATTTGAGTGAGCAACTTTGAGGCAAATGCAGTAGGTCTTCCTGGTGCACCAATTTTGTGCAAAAGCACAGCGCCGATTCCGTAGGAAGAAGTCTCGATTTGCAACACTACTGGCTTGGCAGGGTCAAAATGCACTAAACATCTGTCACTGAACAAAGCATTTTGAGTGTCTGAAATGCGTTGTGACACTCTTTGGTCCACACAAAAGGTACATTTTTGCGACGCAAGCTGTGCTATGGAGCTGCGATCTGTGCGGCATGCGGTATGAACCGAATGTAGTATGTCATCTTTCGTAGTACTGACTGCAGTTCAGACACATTGCGAGGAACAGGCATATCACAGATTGCAAGCAAATGGGATTGGAGGGGGTGCACACCTTGACTGTTAATCACATGACCTATGTACTGTAGTTCACTTTGAAAAAAGTCGCATTTTTCGAGACGACACTTGAGTCCCGCTTCTGACAACACTTGGAAAAAGAGTGCGCAAATTGGCAATGTGTTCCTCTGGTGTATGATCTGAGACGACAATATCGTCAAGGTAGTTTGAACAAATTGGCACTTTTGCCGTCAGCTGTTCTAAGTAACGTTGAAAAATGGCGGGTGCAGAAGCACTGCCGAAGCATTAACGCAAATAATTGAATTGGCCTAAGTGTGTATTTACAACAAACATTTCTGTGATTCTTCATCCAAAGGAATTTGCAAGAAGGCGTCACACAAATCTATCTTAGAAAAGTAACGTCTTGCACCAGTCCTGTCCATGAGTTCCTCAGGGCGAGGTAACGGGTAAGTGTCAACTACTGTCTGTCGGTTGACTGTAGATTTGAAGCCAGCACAATTGCGAATGCGACCAGAAGGCTTAGGCAACAAAACGAGAGGACTTTGCCGTTTGACTAGCTTGAATGGGAGCAATTACACCACTATCTTGCGATTCTTTCAATTCACTGGCTACTTCGTCTCTTAAAACAATTGGAACGGGGCGGACCCGGAAAAACTTAGGCTGTGTATTATCTTTCAGTGCAACACGCGCTACGAAGTTATTAGCTTTTCCCATTCCTGTGGAAAATAGTTCAGGAAATCTTTAAGCATCTTTGTCTTCTGCTGCCAGAGCAGACACTGAAACTACATTGTTTTGGATGCTAAGTCCAAACAAATCAAAGGCATCTAAACCGAATATGTTCTATCTCTTGATCTCAACACAATAAAATTCACTGTCCTAGTGTGAGATTCATGTCAAGCAAACTACACTGTCCAATTACTGGAATTTCCTGTCCGTTGTAAGCAGTGATGTGCTTGCTAGATTTAGAAACGGTTGGTGAGCCTAACTGTTCGTACGTGACACGATTAAGCAAAGTTACTGAGGTACCTGTGTCGAACTGAAAGTTCACACGACGGCCAGTAATTCGTAATGAGACAAATAGTTTGTTAGAATCTCGTTGCACAGCACTAGGGCGAAAAGGATGCACAACCTTAATATTACTTTTGTCACAGCCTGTTGTAGGTTTTGAGAACGTAGCGTCAACTGCATGTGCACCAGCCTGTTATTTCTGGGAGCGGGCAAAACTGGCGTTTTTGTGCCGTTGCAAATGAACTGATAGGACATGGCCTTTATTTCCACATGTGTGACACGTTGCGTTACCTGATGAGCGATACTGTTTTTTATGGCAAGCAAAACATCTAGAGCAAGACTTCACTACAAGTCTGTTTACATGTCTACGTGGCTGTGTACGCGCTCGTTGTTGCGGCTGCTTGGGGTGGTCGCGAGCAGGGGCGACTCGACCCGACAAATCGGGGCCTGGTCAAACTTATCGGCCACTATGGCACCCGAATCATATTGCTCTAAGATTTGCAAGACTTGGAAAAGTGACGGATCAGAGTACTTTAAAATCTTTTCCCGTATTCTTCTACCTGGAACACTGAATGTTATTGCATCGCAGATCATTAGATTACTGTAAAAGTTGTCACAACTACACTTAAATTTACAATTCCTATTCATGCCCGTTTTTTTTCTGTGCAACACTGCCGGTACGTCTGTTCCGGCTTTTTCTGGAAGCGAAAGAACTGATATCCAGCTGCAGCTACTTGGACTTGCTGTTCATAATATTGAATTAATGCAGAGATTGCTTGGTCATAGCTGAGTTCGTCGGGAGACGCGGCTGGGCATAGTTTTTGTATTAACCTGAACGCTGGGAACCCCGCAATCGAAAGGAAGTATTATAACAGCACAGTACCTTGAACGTGATGAAATTGACAACGTGCTTGGAACTTAGCCAGGTATTCAATCAAAAAAATTGCTCTGAGCATTATGGGACTCAACATCTGAGATCATCAGTCCCATAGAACTTAGAACTACTTAAACCTAACTAACCTAAGGACATCACACACATCCATGCCCGAGGCAGGATTCGAACCTGCGACCGTAGCAGTCACGCGGTTCCGGACTGTAGTGCCTAGAACCGCACGGCCACCGCGGCCGGCGGTATTCAATCCATTCCTCTTCTGTGTCCTTAAATTGCCAGAATGAGGTCGGCAGCACTTGTTGAGGTGGTTAGTTGGTCGGTTGTGGTTGTACGGCCGACGCAGTTTGTGCAGCCAGTACTTGTTGTACCATCGTCAGTAAGGCAGCAGTTTGTTAGTTCTGAGACCGAAAAACTTGTGTTAGATCCATCACATTGGCCGTCTGCGGCTGAGGCGCGGAGGCAAGGGGTGAAGGGAGCAGTGTAGCCACGGCTTACACAAATACGTCACAGCAAAAACCAAAGCAAAGCCTCTTAAAAGAGAAATTTGATTAGTTCTGCTGGAGTACATGCAAGAACACGACAGCAAATTTGCAAATAGAAACACTTGAACATGATAAGTTCTGAAAGCTAAAACACAAGAGGAGCAAGAAAAATCTTCGGTCAACTTGATTTTTATCGATCGCCACTGAATTATCGCATCCTTATCGCCACTGTTGAGTCTTGTACCGTAAGGAAGCAAGGGAGAGGATGTTGTTATGGATGGCCAGAATCTTCTTTCTACAACACAAATGCACACGTGGAGTAAAACGGTTCTTTGTTTACATCAACTGGATACTTAACGTTAATAGGGTCCATGTTTTGTGGCACAAGCTCTTCAGAAATGGTCCTCTTACAGACGATATCGGTAATCTCGCTATTACAAACTTTAGTCTTGCTGTTAGTCCTCATCTGGTCGCTATGTACTGTCGTAGCCTGCAACTAACTGACAGACGCCAAAGTGGAGTGTGAATGAGTCAGTGCGGCCCTTCGGTCAGCGGCGGCGGCTTAAATACATACTGTCGAGAGGATGTTGGCAGCGTGTTGCTTGTCAGTGTGTCTTTGGCCTCTCTCGTGATAGACGCACTTGACTCAGCACCTACTATCGATCTTCGTGCTACATCTTTGCCGACCAGTGTGCTGGTAACAGATTACACGCCGGCCGTTGTGGCCGAGCGGTTCTAGGCTCTTCAGTCCGGAACCGCGCTGCTGATACGGTCGCAGGTTCGAATCCTGCCTTGGGCATGGATGTGTGTGATGTCTTTAGGTTAGTAGGGTTTAGGTAGTTCTAAGTTATAGGGGACTGATGACCTCAGATGTTAAGTCCCATAGTGCTTAGAGCCATTTGAACCATTTGAACAGATTACACAGACTCACCACAAGTGAGCGACCCTGTGCTCCAGCTCACAGTTTCCAGTCATCATATCATGAATTTAGGTCACGGGTGAGCCGTATGCGGCTCGCAATTGTATGTAGCAATGGTGAGTAGCAATGGTGAGGAGTAGCTCAGAGCGCTGTAGGGAAATTGCCGAGCGCTGGAGGGGAAAATGTCATTCTAAACTGTAGCCTATGCTCACATTTTTGTAAATATTAAGTGGGGCTGCTTACGCCCACACTTGCATGGTGACCGTTCAAAAAAATCTGCTGTCACTTCTGCTTTCGTTAGTATCTAAAAAGAATTCCACTGAAAATGCAGCGGTTTATTTTCGTCTGGCTTGTTATCCATTTGTAACTTTCAGAAAAGCCTCATGAGTGGCGAATTTTGAGTAAAACTTATACATATCTCTGGTTTACTATGTCAGAATTTACTTATTTTGCCAAACACAGAATTTACACTGCCTCACCTCACTAACATGTTGTGCAGACACAACTGTGAGAGAATTCTGAAACAGTGGTTGAATAAGTTTATTAAGTGAGGAACTGAGGAAAAGTAAGGTCCGTACCACATGAAAAAGCACATCCTTAGTAAAAAATAAACATGTTATATCTTTACTTATGTTGTTCCAAAACCCACAGCATTTCTCGTTCCAGCAGCTACGGATGGCCCTTAAAAATAACATTCTTTTACCGAAAATATCTATAATTATTGGAATAACACGGTAGATAATGAAGTTTTACATAATATAACCATATGGTAAAATACTCTCCTCTTTGCATGTTATCATTTGCCTCAATCTCATTTCGATATCTGAAACAGTTTATAAAATATGAGGAATGTTATGGGCATTTCACTCTGGCTTTATCGCTGGCGCGACGCTATCGCAAATGAGTGTGCTGCATGAGATCAATTTTCTCGAGATTGCTGACAGTAGATACCTCTACCCAAGTCTACAGTAAAATTCAGTATGTTAGGGAATTTCATACGCAACAACATATTACATTAATATGCACCAAACGCAAAATCATTGCGATCTCCATTTTTCATTGCACACTTTTCCGAAATTCCCGTAGTTCCTTACTTTCACATAAATATCACAATAACTATGAAAATTAACGAAATGATGGGCACACCATCATGAACCTGACATATAAAGCTATGAGTAAAGCAAAAATGAATTTTTTTTTACCGAATAGTTTCTGTAAAGTACTTTGAGAAATATTGAACGGTGCGCACCTCGATTCTTTCACCGGCGACCTGCCGAAAGGTGGAAAACACTTACCGGCCTCCCCTTCCAAATAAATGAATGGGCTGGCCCAGCGCTTTGGACGAAAACTGGTCACTGTACATGGACCATCGTACCCTGCGCGAACTGTACTGTGCGGTCGGCAGAAGAAATTCGGGAGGGAGAGAGAGCGAAGCGTTCGCATTGTACTCCACCCATGACGTACTTTCGGATCATTTCATTCTGTTGTTTGCATTATTTTAGTTTGGCTTGTGTGTAATACAATCGATATATGTTAAATTCAAGCGATTTCAGCTTTTAAACTGTTTAAAATGAACAAAGAAATGATGGTTTAATTTATTTGGTGATACATAAACAACTCATGCCTATGCCAGCCATCAAAAGTATTTTTCGATCAATATTTAGAAAATGCTTGCTAATAGTGTTTCTGGATATTAACATTAGATTTGTTTAAAAAATTAGAATGATCTACCTGTTACCGAAACTCGCGAAGTTATTCCCTTTTTCGTTAACTGGAATTGCCTGTCTTACTTCGTATTTTATTTTTCTATTCTTTCTCCTATCCACAGTAGTAAAAAAAAATGTTCAAATGTGTGTGAATTCCTAAGGGCCCAAACTGCTGAAGTCATCGGTCCCTAGACTTACACACTACTTGAACTAACTTAAACTGACTTGTGCTAAGAACAACACACACAGCCATGCCCGAGGGAGGACTCGACCTCCGGCCGGAGAGGCCCCACGATTAGTGACATGGCGCCTCTAACCGCGCGGCTGCTCCTCGCGGCCACAGTAGTAAATAATTCTTGTCCACTGTGGACTTATTGCAACACTGCAACCGTTGAAACTGAAGGTCGTTTATAATGAATCAGCTGCAGCCTGTTGGTTTTATAGGCGCTTATTTTTCCACGGTGACATTTCAAGAGACCTTACTTCCGTCTTCAGATGTTTGCATTTATTTGTGTCGTCAACATTATTTCTTTGTAAAAGGCGTTGCAGAATTTTGCAACGGAAGTTTTTAAGGTAGCTGTTTTGAGACATCGTACGTAAAGAAGCAATGATCACGATGCGTAAATAAATGTACACATCTGAAGACAAGGTCAACATAAAATGAGTGTACTCTCAAAACACCTGCTTTAAGGCAAATTTTGTTGTCGTGACATGTTGAGAAACGAGTGCCATTCATATCGGCGCGTAACACCATAATCATTAACGTTATGGTAGGAAGAGCTGTTATCGTTGAGACAACAGGTTTTCAACTATATAGTTTTTTTGTCAACGCCATTTTAACTAGACTGTCCCAAAATAATCGGTTTCTGAAATAACCGATTTTCAGTTTTTTATCCCTATTTTTTGCTGTAATGAACGTATAAATCAATTAAAAACTGAAAAATTTTGACTCCCTCACTTTCAGGATACACGGAATAAAACTAACAAATCAATTAAACAAATACAAGAAAAAATGGCTCTGAGCACTATGGGACTTAACTGCTGTGGTCATCAGTCCCCTAGAACTTGGAACTACTTAAACCTAACTAACCCAAGGACATCACACACATCCATGCCCTAGGCAGGATTCGAACCTGCGACCGCAGCGGTCGCGCGGTTCCAGACTGTAGCGCCTAGAACCCCTCGGCCACTCCGGCCGGCAATAAAAGAAAACTTTTCTCGAAAAGTGATAAGTGGCTCACTACTACAAAAAATCACTAGTTTTCTATTGATCCTAATTTTTTGAAACTCGGCTCAAATACACACATCAGTTCCCAGAACTCCTGAAGACAGACATTGACTGTAGATATTGTATCACAGAGACAGTCTCTTTGTCTATTCAGAGATGTCTCTAAACCCGCCCAAAGATATAAACAACCAAGCATGAGCAGCGTTTATTAGAGGGATGGGGTCCGACAGCCGATCAGTTCCAGTCATTCCACCAGGAAGGAGGTACACGGCTCGTGTTGTCTGTTGTTCAACCATGCCTAGAAGGTCAATACCGCGGTTCGATCACGTCCGCATTGTTACTTTGTGCCAGGAAGGGCTCTCAACAAGGGAAGTGTCCAGGTGTCTCGGAGTGAACCAAACCGATGTTGTTCGGACATGAAGCAGATACAGAGAGACAGGAACTGTCGATGACGTGCCTCGCTAAGGCCGCCTAAGGGCTACTACTGCAGTGGATGACCGCTACTTATTTTCTTTTTTTGGCTCGGAGGAACCCTGACAGCAACGCCACCATGTTGAATAACGCTTTTCGTGCAGCCACAGGACGTCGTGTTACGACTCAAACTGTGCGAAATAGGCTGCAAGATGCACAACTTCACTCTCGACGTCCATCTTTGCAACCATGCAGTGCGGTACAGATGGGCTCAACAACATGCCGAATGGATCGCTCAGGATTGGTATCACGTTTTCTTCACCAATGAGTGTCGCATATATCTTCAACCAGACAATCGTAGGAGACGTGTTTGGAGGTAACACGGTCAGGCTGAACGCCTTACAAACACTTTCCAGCGAGTGCAGCAAGGTGGAGGTTCCCAGCTGTTTTGGGGTGGCATTATGTGCGGCCGACGTACACCGTTGGTGGTCATGGAAGGCGCCGTAACGGCTGTACGATACGAGAATGTCATCCTCCGACAAATAGTGCAACCATATCGGCAGCACACTGGCAAGGCATTCCTCTTCATGGACGACAGTCCGCTCCCCATCGTGCACATCTTGTGAATGACTTCCTGCAGGATAACGACATCGCTCGACTAGAGTGGTCAGCATGTTCTCCAGCCCTGAACCCTAACGAACTTGCCTGGGATGGATTGAAAAGGGCTGTTTATGGACGGCGTGACCCACCAACCACTCTGAGAGATCTACGCCGAATCGCCGTTGAGGAGGGGGACAATCTGTACCAACAATGCCTTCATGAACTTGTGGATAGTATGCCACAACGAATACAGACATGGATCAATGCAAGAGGACGTGCTACTGTATTAGACGTACCGGGGTGTGTACAGCAATCTGGACAACTACCTCTGAAGGTCTCGCTGTATGGTGGTACAGCATGCAATGTGTGGTTTTCATGGGCAGTAAAAAGGGTGGAAATGATGTTTATGTTGATCTCTTGGTTCAAATGGCTCTGATCACTATGAGACTTAACATCTGAGCTCATCAGTCCTCTAGAACTTAAAACTACTTACACCTAACTAACCTAACGACATCACACACATCCATGCCCGAGGCAGGATTCGAAACTGCGACCGCAGCGGGCGTGGTTCCAGACTGAAGCGCCTAGAACCGCTCGGTCACAGTGGCCGGCTGTTGATCTCTATTCCAATTTTCTGTACAGGTTCCGGAACTCTTGGAACCGAGATGATGCAAAACGTTTTTTGATCTGTGCATAATGTTGTGACCGGGGATCATATCACTAATAACACGAATATTCAGAGTAAAGGGTGAAAACTGAGACTGAACAACTGTTTCCCACGTTAAATTGTCCGTTTCTAAGGGCTACGAGCAGAGGCATGTTTTGTAGACAAAGGCATCAGATCAGCTGCTTTTTGTTTTTATTGTAACAATGAGTTATCTGTCATTTAAGTTTTTGCCTTATATTACGTCAAAAGTTTGCTGTAGCTTCACTCGTTTTTAATCTTTTGAAAGCAAAACGAGAGTTGAACTTCACTGATACCGCACTTGGTAAAATACTTCCACCCTAGGGATGATGCCATTCTGTTATGCAACCGACGTTCGAGGACAACAGTGAGAAACTACCATAAGGCCAGATGAGGCACGTCTTGCATATTGCATGTACACGCGTACCATCTAATAGACCATGCCACATAGTAACAGCTACGTTATTGTCTCGGCAATGCTGTAGCAATCCTTATGCCGTGTTGCTCTTTTCTGTCTTTAGTGTCATTAAATAGCTCTGATCGCTTTTCCGATTTTCTATTGTAACGCAATATTTCAAAGCAGTTGGAGTGCTATGAATGATAGTTACTCGGTTTTTAAGAAAGATTTATTTAAAAACGAAAAATTTTAGCACTGCTGCTATGGCTAAGCGTTGTTTCGTTTTTTTACCTAGTTATTATAAAAACACCTGTTATAACCGAAACCAAGCAAATACCGGAAAATACCGGTTGCATGAACTAAAATGCCGGTATCGGTTTAACCGGTCCGTTTTTGCCATCCCTACGTCACAGGCGATATGGTTTTGATTTTATTCATTAGGAGCTCTGAAGTCACGTCACGCGACGAGTTGGCCGGCAAGTATGTGGATTAGGCCCATAGATCGCCAAAGATTGCCCATGCCTGATCTAGGTCATAATCTCTACGTAGAATTTATGCAACACAGATTGACCTTGGATAGTCGACTGTAAAGCACGGGGAAAGTTGCTAAAGCGCAGTTTTCTCTGCGCCCCTACAGCTATCGTTGTACAGGACCTTGCACGCAATTTCGCTACTTACGTGCTGCTGTAGTTAGTACGTGTCTGATTTATCCAAAGTTTTATTTACAAGACGCTCATAGCAGGTGGGAATTACACTAATAAAAGTAATTAATATATTCATTTTTATTTATGGATAGTGCCTCAATTTCCTGTGACTTCCCGTTGCGACTGAATTACTGAAATGAGTGACGCACACAGTTGCAAAAAAACGTGAAATCGATTTCGCATATACCATGACTGGTAATATCTAAAATATTAGCATTACATAATAGAGTTACGAAATTTCTTTAAAAAAGTCCCTCAATCTGTGAAGCTTAAAAGAGGAATATCAGAAAGACAGAATTGCAGAGACATGTGACATGTTCCTACTTTCGAATCTACTCGATATCAATCTACATTTTATGGTATCGACGGCTTTTAGCAGCTGTTACAATAAACGGTAATCCGTGTCGCTTGTTGTTTGACAAGAATAAACTTCCCAAAAGTATGCCGGCATATGAACCCCCTCCACGCTCCAACCATTTGTGCCGCTGACGACAAAGGGAGAGTGAATACAACGAATGGCTTAGAAGTTGACAAAAGGTCGCATTTCGGAGAATTTTCGCTTATCGTGGCTAAAAGCGATGTCCTAACGCGTACTAGGTTGGCGATGGCTTCTTGCATATATTTTGGGGCGTCTTTTTGTGTGTGTGGCTGACGTGATAGCGTGATACTATTTGCAAATGGTCCACTAGCCAGATTACTTCGAATAGTCTACATTCTCAACACCGAGTTCTTCGTCTGGAAGCTGCAGATAGCAAACTCATACTGGCCTTTCAGTACAGCAAGCTGCAGCAGTGTTTAAAATAAGTAGTACGGCCCTACTAAATATTTTCAGGCGAAAGTAGGGTCGTTTCCCAAGGCAGGAGAGAGACATACGCATTCACGCCTTGTTTTGTTTGCGAAGATAAGCATTTTTAAATGTTCCTAGATCTTGATGGCACATTTTCGTGTTTGGCTGTTTAGCACATCTCTCCACTTTTCAGTTGACAAACTCAAAAATACGATTTTGAACAAATTTAACTGTGTCGTCAAGGAACTTACTCTTGAGGTAGTTAAACCGTATACCTCGTAGACAACTCCAGTGTTAGCCTGTGGTAACACCATCTATAACTTTGGTTAAAATTTGCAGTCTACATACGAGTATTTAGTCTGCAAATCACTACCGGTATCGCATAAGTAGCAGAGATTACTTAGCATTTAAAATATCGCTGTAACTGACTGTAATTAACTCTGTGTCAACCCAATGAAAGTTTTTTAAAGAAGTCTAAAGAAATTATCACTGTGAAATCTCAAAATCTGACTACTAATAATCAGTATGGAAAATCAAAATAATTCAGTCTTAGAAAAGTCCTACGCATAAAGCCTGAAACTAATTATGATGAGCATAGAGATGTTTTCTCCCTGTATTAACAGCACACGTTAATTTACGTCATCATCACCATCATCTTTCTTTCAAGGATTAGGCTGTTGACTGTTCCGAACTCATAAAAAAGACCACTCCCATCTTTTTCTAGGTTTTCCAATATTTCTTTTTCCCGTTCGGCTTGTAGTTCAGGATCTTCTGAGGAAGTCTGTGACCTGGCATTCTCATGAGGTGTTATTTCCAATCTTCACGATATATTTGACTTTCTTCATTCATGCTGAAAATATTTAATTCTGTTCTAACATCTTCGTTTCTAACCATAGGAACCTCATCTGTGCTGGTTGAATTTTATTTTCTTGTTTTTCTCTTGAGTTACTACAGCTTTCGCTTTCGTAGGATAACACAGGAACCGCCTTTATTTTATAGAATTTCATGATGGTTTCTTTTTGTACTTTATGGCCCAATGTTCTGCTAACGGTATCACAGACAGCTTGGAATTTGTGTATTTTATTTTCAATACCGGGTTCAAAATCTAAACTGACAGCAAAGCCTAAATAAGAGATTTAAGACACTTGTTCTAAAACATAGGCATCATTATGTCCAGACCATGAATCCAACAGAAGTAATGAATTATTTTCTGCAGCTGGTAGGAATACGTCTCGAAGAAAATGTTGCAAATTATTCTTTTCCATTTTTCAAGGTTTTGATACGTCGATTACTTGTTTTTTGCAACTGAACAATCCATTTTTCAATTTTTGATCCTAATTTGCCTTGCGGGTCTCGAAGACAGATGCATAGCTGCGGAAACAGTAAACCACTCATACTCCTCACTGGCATTATCGTGTATGAATGTGTCATTGCATTCATTGATTGGGCAACCGCCTCCGTCGTTTTTTCACCCCAGAATGATATAGTGCGGTGCGCACGCTGTTCTTTTTCGAAACCTGACTCATCATCGTTGTAAACAGCAGTTGCGGGAATAACAGCAAGTTTCGTCTTTACATCAGCTACGAATATCTCTATAGCATTGCCTGTCAGTGGCAGCTGCTCTAACATTTACGTGACGTGAACTTGGTAATTTTGACTCCCTATTCAGTACGATTTCTTGAGCCTGCGTAGCCACGTCGACGACGTCTGGAAATTAGCAATGTTCATGTCAGATGCAATTCGGAGGGCCCAGTCTTGTAGATCTCCATCCGTAACGGTGCATAGTCTCTCAGGAGCAGTTCTAAATCTTTCGAACAGTTTTTCATTCAGATGGTTTCGGGTTTCCGTTTGGCGCATATTTCTTACTTCATTTAATTCATTCTTCCATTTGTGCAGTTCACGCTCCGATTTTACGAAACGAAAACGCCTTTGCACACTGCGTGTAACTTCCAGCGTTTTTTCCCTCCTTCGTTTAACCAATATTTCACTGCCTTTTCTTTGTCGCTGAAAGCTGTTGCAGTACGTGTTTCTTTAGGGTTGGAAGGTATTCTTCTTCAGAACTGTTACCGGCACGCCTGACGTCGTCCGAACCACAATTCATGGAATCGTTACAGTTATTTCCTATTTCTTCTAATGTATCCACAATTTCAAACAATATGTCGATATCATTGGAATGAATGTCAAGAAAATCAACTAACAAATGACACATATGTAAGTCCTCAGGAGAAGTAGACGATTTCGGCTGGAAACCACGTTCTTCATATTTCATCGTTGCTAAATTGGGAACGTTTATTGGATTCCACATTACTGTGAAACTGGATGAAGAACAAGAAGAAGAAGGAGGAGGAGGAGGCCGCGGTGGTCTAGCGGTTCTAAGCGCTCAGTCCGGAACCGCGGGACTGCTACGGTCGCAGGTTCGAACCCTGCCTCGGGCATGGATGTGTGTGATGTCCTTAGGTTAGTTAGGTTTAAGTGGTTCTAAGTTCTAGGGGACTGATGACCCATAGTGCTCAGAGCCATTTGACCCATTTTTGAGGAGGAGGAGGTACTATTAGCAGGTATGCCTTACGAAAGCACAATAAATATTAATTCAGCTTCATCTGTATTGCCAATACTTACCAATTCTGCAAAAAGCTACTGATAATTTGTAATATATGTTAGTTGAGTGGCTAATTCGAGAGAATAGTCACTGTGTACTGTAGTGTCACAGAAACTATCCACGAACGGTAACCTGAAACGTTCTTTACAAATTGCTATCGTGTTGTGTCGTGTTTCCTGTTTACAAATGTACCGCCGACGTCGGCTGTGTGTGTGTGTGTGTGTGTGTGTGTGTGTGTGTGTGTGTGTGTGTGTGTTTGTGTGTGTGTACGTGCGGCGGGCGCGCGCTCCTAGTTGAGCATGCTACAACCGCAGTAGGGGTGTACATTTCTACCGCCGCATGGCGCGTTACGAATTTGCCAATGTTGAACTTTTTTCACATACTTGCAGTGCCTCTTAGCAGCTAAAATTTTGACAGTGCATTTCTTTCGTTGTCTTCATCCTGTGTAAAAAATTGTAGGATAGATTTCGACATGTCTTATTGGTCCATTCCCTTGTGAGAGTCATTCCACATTGTATTACTTCATGTTAAGAAAAGCAACATACAGGTACTTGAGGAGCGACAAAGCCATATGTACACATGCGAATCAGGAAAACCGTAGATAGTCAAAGGAGAAATGTTATGTAATTTTTTGGAGAAATCTTTTCTTTGCTTTTATTTTCTTTATTTTAAACTGACGGTTACATATTGCTGCGAAGTGAATTTCATTACCAAATGGTGAGAAGCTACCACCACAGCAGAAGCAACTTTTCCTCTCTTTCTTAACGTTTATTTGTTGTGAATAGCATTCATGCGCAACATTCAAGCCGGCCGCTGTGACCGAGCGGTTCTAGGTGCTTCAGCCCGGAACCGCGCTGCTGCTACGGTCGCAGGTTCGAATCCTGCCTCGGGCATGGATGTGTGTGATGTCCTTAGGTTAGTTAGGTTTACGTAGTTCTAAGTCTAGGGGACTGATGACCTCAGATGTTAAATCCTATAGTGCTTAGAGCCATTTGAACCATTTTCGCAACATTCATTTGGACATTAAAATAAGAAACCCACTACATGAATGTGATACTCTCCTCATATTCTGAGACGCCCAAGCTGGGAGAAAGGATCTTTCAGGGAGTGACGATGAGAGTTCAGAGAAGATAAATGGGAAACCCAAACTAGGGGAAACCAGAGTGTGGATACATACTTGAAATAGTCCCTGAGCTTGGATTTCTCTTTGCAGCGAAGGCAAATATAGACGGCTGCGGCTACACTTTACGCGGATATAATACGCACCTGATCGACGACCGTCCTCCGTAAGAAGCTTGAAGCTGTGCATCTGCTGCAGCGATTACGATCTTACAATGAAATAATGGGATGAATAATGAATGTCATGTACATCTTTAAAAGTGTAGTTCAGTCGCTGTTGGCCACTCTCGAACGACTTTCACTTTAATGGTATGAGTTGTAACATTTTTAACGTGGTCAGACTCTGTAATATCGTTGATGTGAATTAACCAAGTATTAAAAAAAAAGAAGAAAAAAGAGCGATCGCTGTGGTGCATTGCAAAGTGGACCAGCTGGGTTCAAAACTCTCTTCTGCCTCTTTTTTAAATTTTTTTCCCCAACATTATGAACTGTCCGTCCGGTCATTGAAATTTATGTTCACTTTCTGCAGTCTTGGCAGTTGTCAGACTATGCGTTGGTTACAGAATATGAGTCATCTGGAAACCACATATTACCGTCGCAAGTAGATTGATGAATAGTAAGAGCAAGAGAGATAACACATAGACGTCTCACAGAAATGAAAATAACAAATAAACGGGTTTTAACTACGAATTCAAGAGTCAAAACTTCCAAAACGGAACGCAACTTTAAAAACGTTAAAAACGTGTTTTGACAGAGCACTGAGAAACTGTGTGATTGTGAAACTGTTGCGTTAATTTGTTGCAAATTACGTGACAAACTATTATGTTTTAATCATTTCCTTGGGAGTGATCACATTCACAGTCATACGAACACCCAAATCGGACAATGAGGCATATCTGACTCACTCAACGCCAGCCGGGGTGGCCGAGTGGTTCTTTGCACTACAGTCTGGAACCACGCGACCTCTACGGTCGCAGGTTCGAATCCTTCCTCGGGCATGGATGTGTTTGATGTCCTTAGGTTATTTAGGTTTAAATAGTTCTAAGTTCTAGGGGACTGATGACCTCAGAAGTTAAGTCCCATAGTGCTCAGAGCCATTTGAACCATTTTTGACTCACTCACCAGGCGTACAAATTAGGTGCATCGACAGAAGATTCCAACCATACGACACACGTACTGTTACTAATACCGTTTATGACACATCAGACGTATTTTCCGGTGGAATATTCGTTTGACTTGTCACCTTGTCATTAAAGGTTTGCGGTTACCATCCGAAAGCCACTTCCTTCTGGCTACTAATAGAGTAGTTGTGCAGAATCAGCTTTCATTATAGGTCCCTTCCTTCGACCTCGCTGTTACAAACGGGCATTACACCAAGACACAGGTACAAATTTGAATACAGCGAACAGCGGGAAAAAAATAATGACACGGCGGAGCTTTGAGTCTACATCTACATCTACATGACTACTCTGCAATTAACATTTAAGTGCTTGGCAGAGGGTTCATCGAACCACAATCATACTATCTCTCTACCATTCCACTCCCGAACAGCGCGCGGGAAAAACGAACACCTAAACCTTTCTGTTAGAGCTCTGATTTCTCTTATTTTATTTTGATGATCATTCCTACCTAAGTAGGTTGGGCTCAACAAAATATTTGCGCATTCGGAAGAGAAAGTTGGTGGCTGAAATTTCGTAAATAGATCTCGCCGCGACGAAAAACGTCTTTGCTGTAATGACTTCCATCCCAATTCGCGTATCATATCTGCCACACTCTCCCCCCTACTACGTGATAATACAAAACGAGCTGCCCTTTTTTGCACCCTTTTGATGTCCTCCGTCAACCCCACCTGGTAAGGATCCCACACCGCGCAGCAATATTCTAACAGAGGACGAACGAGTGTAGTGTAAGCTATCTCTTTAGTGGACATGTTGCATCTTCTAAGTGTCCTACCAATGAAACGCAACCTTTGGCTCGCCTTCCCCACAATATTATCTATGTGGCTCGTCTGCTTGAGAGTCCTACACTGTGACCAATCTATCACGACGCCATCGCTGTTGTAAAATGCTCTAAGTTGCAGTTCCGTAGTTGGACCATTCACTGTTTCTACTTTGCTCTTTTTTCACAGTTCAGTATACCGTCTTCCTGTTTTCACGCTTGATCTGTGTTCAGTTTTTGACGGGTTGTCCACAGGGCGCTCTTCCCACTGAATCTAAGGGGGTGCGGTGGGGAGTTTCCCTTGCTAGATCGCCCGGAATCCGTCCTTGTGCAAGTACGGCTTTATCGATGAAAACTGGATAATAGTTGTCCAACACTTAAGTTTAAAAAAACGCAAAAAGGTAATAGTATAACCCTAAGGAAATATGACCGTGATTGGTGGTTTTTACTACACACCCATTCTGCGTCGGTCCAAGTGGGACGTCGTAATGACGACTCTGTATTCCTTGAAATAAAACCATTATGTGTCTTTTAAACATTAATCAGAATGCGCTAGGGAAGGAGGAGTACAGTTTCCGAGCGTGACGTTATAGACCTTGAATAAAACCGACTCGTATGTGTCTGTTAAGAAGTATTGACGTATCACAAGGATTCACACAGAAAACATGGCATTATAGATCATGAATAAAACCGACTCATTATTTTGTGAATTTAGAGAATTGATACATCGCACAGTGTGCTCTTTAGTGAAATATCTTCGCGTTCGTTTCACGGATTGAGTGTGATAGAATGAGCGTTTTTCCGTGTCCGTTTGTTGCGATGTGCGAAGAGTTTAATTCACCATGTCTCCGGGAACGATACGTTAGAATTAACGTTTTACTAATCACGTGGAAAAAAATCAAACTGTGAGCATGAAACTTCAGTGTCTCATGTCTCCTTATGAATAATTTGTCAGAGATCTTACATGAGCGGCTCGTTTTGGGTAACGTGCCGCGTTATATGGTGGTAATAAATTGCCATACAAGCGAGGGTTGTCATTCGAGATGAACTGCACCGAGCCCGTCTCGCAGTATTTATTTATTTCTTTTACCTGGCTCATTTGAAGATTTGTCCCTCACGCTGCAGGAGATGGCGCTTGATCGCGCATCCTTGATGAGCCTAGATGTTATTTAATTATACATATTCTGTTGCTTTATATCTATTTGTAAGAAAAACTAATATGTTGACGAATTACAGTGAAGGCACGCTTATTTCAAAGTTTTAAATGACATATTTTTACATATTTTGAAGTTAAAGTGTTACCCTATCTTGTATAGGTGCATGTGTGTGTCACTGAATCATCAGGTGATCGGTTCAGCCTTAATACTACAAATGGTAAGATGTTTGAAACAGGTACAGCCCCGGGCTGGGTACTAGAAGGTGTAATACTTGTCTCACACTATACTACATAATTTTAAATATTTTAATATTATGGCAAAATTGTGATACATTTTCGTATGGGCTTGGCTGGGATATTATAAGGTATAATACACATTTCACACTACACTACATAATTGTACATATTTTAGTATCATTGTGGAATTATTGCACATTTTCGTAAGTCCCATTCACTTTCGTTACATAGCAAGAAACGAAAAAGAAATTAAGTTTTATTATTGTGTTTCTCATACTGTTGTCAATCCCATTGCACTCAAAGCTATAGTGTACAATTTCGATGGGATTATTAATGACCCGTTTTACATGCTTTACTTTCTTGTTCTCAAATGCCTCACAATGTAAAACAGTTCGCTGCATTTAGGCTAGCCACGGCACTAGTTGCGTCTTCGTTCTCATCGAAGCTGAAAACATGGACTTCTATTGACAGTGGTTGAACCATTGATGGTGAAGTAGTCCTCTGCCAAACTTGTGATAAACTTATAGGACGTGCGATGAAACCTAAACTTGAACAACATTTACAAAACAACCGATTTATTAAGAATAAAGAACGGGTTTTTCAAACAAACTTGTTCTACTTACGCAGTTATAGCGTAAATAAATGTCCTGTGACTAGGGCATCCCGTCGCGTTGACAGTTCGCCGGGTGCAAGTCTTTCGATTTGACGCCACTTCGTCGACTTGCGCGTTGATGGGGATGAAATGGTGATGATTAGGACAACACAACACCCAGTCCCTGAGCGGAAAAAAAAATCTCCGACCCAGCCGGGAATCGAACCCGGGCCATTAGGATTGACATTTTGTCGCGCTGACCACTCAGCTACCGGGGGCGGACAGTTACAGGGTGAGCCTATGTCATCTAATGTGAATTTCACAAAGAAAAGTGTTTTATATTGTACACCGGAATGAACTTCAGATAGCTGAATTTAAACATTTCTAACAGAATTACAGCAACCGCAAAATTCCCGTGTGTCCACTCCCGGGAAGACTTACCTGGATTCTTTCTACGCTGACATATCCGAAAAAATCAGGGTTGTCATTGGCAGATCACCTATATGGATTTCTGCCGATGCGAAGGAGGCTGGAGCTCCGTATGCCACGGCAAACTGGCTGACACTGACGGCGGCGGTGCACAAATGCTGCGCAGCTAGCGCCATTCGACGGCCAACACCGCGGTTCCTGGTGTGTCCGCTGTGCCGTGCGTGTGATCATTGCTTGTACAGCCCTCTCGCAGTGTCCGGAGCAAGTATGGTGGGTCTGACACACCGGTGTCAATGTGTTCTTTTTTCCATTTCCAGGAGTGTATATATACGGTATTTGCTTCGTGATCGTGATACATTACCCGTCTTAAAATGGACCGTTTACCAATTGCGGAAAAAGTCGATATCTTGTTGATGTATGGCTATTGTGATCAAATGATCAAAATGCCCAACGGGCGTGTGCTATGAATGCTGCTCGGTATCCTGGACGACATCATCCAAGTGTCCGGACCGTTCGCCGGATAGTTACGTTATTTAAGGAAACAGGAAGTGTTCAGCCACATGTGAAACGTCAACCACGACCAGCAACAAATGATGATGCCCAAGTAGGTGTTTTAGCTGCTGTTGCGGCTAATCCGCACATCAGTAGCAGACAAATTGCGTGAGAATCGGGAATTTCAAAAACGTCGGTGTTGAGAATGCTGCATCAACATCGACTGCACCCGTACCATATTTCTATGCATCAGGAATTGCATGGCGACGACTTTGAACGTCGTGTACAGTTCTGCCACTGGGCACAAGAGGATGTATACTTGACGGCAATTTTTGAGGCTTTTCGTGCATCACCTTTTCTTGGAAAGTGAATATCTGTCTTGTTTTCTGTGAGTTCGATCACTATGGAGGAACCAATAGTTGATTCAGAGTTTATAGACAGTCTGAAGCTTGAAGGGATGGGAATAGAGCAAACATTCATTACTGTCCCAAATGTATGGCGCTTTTTACGGAGTAATCTGTTGTTTTACAGCCATCATTGTCCCAACCGTTTGGCTCTTTTCCGGAATATGCCAAAATTTCAGAGGTGGCTAGGGACCGACTTAAGAATGAAACGAGAAGCTATGATTTTTGCAATGATCACTGCACCACACACTTGGCGCTTTCTGAGGTAGTGGTTAGGGTGGCACATAAGAGCACAACTGAAATTTACTTGCACCTTTCGTTCTACGTAATGTACTAATTTACTCTGCCTGTCTAGGGAAGCATCGAGAAGGGGAGGAGGAAACAAGAGCTGAGACGTTATGTGATGTCACTTCAATGATTACCATATCGATTCAAATTTAAAAAGAACTTGAGAGCATGAACAGATTTATCAATATGATGTTGCAGCCCATCTGGCCTATAAACATGCACTTATTCAGTGAGGAAGGGTGTCATAAAGCCGTTGTACCCTCCCCTGACACAATGTGGCCCACAACTGTTGTAACCGGCCCTTGACATGGTTTGTTTTGTTTTAGGGTGCAAAAACAACTAGGGTCATACGCGCCCATAGACCATATATAACATAGACAGCGCATGTTCCTATCTATGCCGTACTAACGCTTGAAACCAACATCTAAGTCACGTGACTCGGGGCAGAAAGCCGATTTCCTGTCATTACGAGCTGTGTGAAGCTGAGAGTTACAATTTTTCTCATTTATAGCTGAAATCAAGCATTGATTTTGACCATTCAACAAACTGTAGTATTACTCTCACACAAGAAATACTGCACTTAACCTAGTTTCTACGAAATTCCTGATAAATCAGTGGTTATCGTTTTTACATGTGGTCAAGTTGAAACGTATTGACAGTTCTTTTAACAAGCGACAGAATGACTGTTCTTTAGTAAACACTTTTTTTTTTGCACTGTGAATTCTTGTAGTTCACCGATTCCGCAGGAGTGGAAGACAAAATAACAATTTCGAACGCAGCATTAGCTTTCTAACGATTCCACAAGTATATGTGTGAAATGATTTAGTAAGCTTTAGTAAGAAAGAAATTCGTTTATGTGCAAAATATCAGGAATTTACACAAAATAAGCACATATGTTTTCTGACTTTTGCTTAATCTAGTACAGATACCGAGACGATATTAAGATAGGAAGCGTAATATGTTACAAAACGTTGATTATAATGGTGTAATGAGCTAGATATTAACGATATGTCAGCTCTAAATCTTAGTCATTCAGCACGTTTTACATCTAAGTACCAACATCTACCCTGACTTTCAACTTATAGAAATACCTCTGCCAGAATTTTAAAGTAATGCACTTACACAACTGAGATTTTCGTCACTTTAACTTATTCGTAGGATAAAAAACTAATAAGACTAATGTGAGCATAAATGAAGGTCTTTACTTCTGCATCTAGGAAAAAGCGCAACATTTGATCTGTAACAAAAATGTCATGAATTGTGTACTTTAAATACGTAATGACATGATCGGTTTCGTACCCCGAGTCACGTGACATAGATGCTGGTTTCAGTAAAATGACGTCAAGCGCAGTCTATGTTATCTATAGTCTATGTACGCGCCTTCGATATCGTGGATACTGGCACTAAGACAGAGTAGGCGTCCGAGTTGGTCCCAGACTTCGTGACAGGGGCAAATCCGGGGATCTTGTTGGCCACGGCAGTACCTCAACATCACTCGGACAGTTCATAGCGACAAGTGCATAGGGGGAAAAACACTGTCCTGTTGAAAAATGGCACCAAGATAGTGTCTCATTAGAGATAACCTGAGGACGCAGGATGTCCGTGACATACCCTTCTGACGTCAGACTTCCCTCACTCTCCACCAGCCGCTACCTGAAGTGACACACGATGGCTCCCCACATCATGACGCCAGGTGTAACACGGCAGTGCATTTGAAGAACGATATCTCTCGAAAACTCGCTGGTATATTCGCCGACGATGGCCATACAGAGTAGTGCATAACCGCGATTCATCACTGAACACAATGTGACGCGATTCATGCTTCCCACTCACGACACCACTTCAAAACAGGCTGTCTGTGTTGTGGTGTTATCGCCAGCGTACACATGTCACGGTAATTCCCTACTCCAGCTGCTGCTAGTCTCCGACCAATGGTGCGGGATGACACAGATTGGTGCAGGCAGTCGTGGATGTTACGACTTGTTTGGTGCACAATACGGCCATCCTCCGCAATGGTGGTCAGATGTGGTCGAACAGAAGCTTGACGACGATTATTCCTGCCCTCACGTTCCCATGCAGGTGAACATCGGGGCACCATCCCACCCGAATGCTCCACAAATCTGGGTACTGCAGGTTTCGACCAGCTGGCCAAATGGAGACTCACAATGAGGCTTCTTCCATACGGTCAGATGTTGATAATGCTGCATCACACTAGTACGCTACGGCTCCGTGTATTTCACGGTGATGACGCAACATTTCAGTTCGTTAACGGCCCTTATATACTCCACCAGGCTTGGTCTCAAAGCTAGAACGAACACCACTAATGTACTTAGCTGGTCGTTCTGCCTTTCACAGACAATTGCAACCCTCACCATTTCCAAACCCGCCGATGGTGTCTAAATGTACGAAGTTTCACTGATATACTAACATGTCTTTTGGGCGCATCACTTTTTTTGTCAAGTGGGTCATTTGCTGCACGAGCTTATGTGGTGAGGCAATAAATATTGTCTCCAACTCCAGTCACATACAAGGAGCGGTTAAATGCAACTGAGACAGAAGAAAAAAGTAAAGTAACTGTTTATTATTTGAAAAGTAATCGCCACAAGTGTTAATACACTTATCCTACCGTGAGACAGGACGATCAGTGCCTTTATGAAAAAATATTTGTGGTTGCCTACGAAACCATGATTGTAACCAGGTATGCCTCTCTTCAACTGAAGCAAATCGACGGCCACGAATGTCTTTCTTCAGGACCCCAAAAAACATGGAAATCGCATTGGGAGAGGTCAGGACTCTATAGAGGAAGCGTAAGGGCTTCCCAGCGATACTTCTGGAGCCTGGTCGAAACATGTGGGAGGGTATTATGCTGGAACAGAATAACGCTGTCCGTCAATATTCCTGGGCTTTTGGACTTTATGGCGTGCTTCAATTCTTGCAATGTGTCCACGAACGGATGTGCGTTAATTGTGGCTCTGTGTTCCAGAAAGCCAAGGAGCAGCGGGCCCTTGCAGTCAAAGAAAAATGTCTTCCTGACTTACCCAGAACTGGCGTGCTTATTGTTTCAATTACGCTGCAGAAGTTCCGCTGAAAAGTCCTTACACGTATTCCGCACAGTCCCGATCTCTCCCATAAGACTTCCATATTGTTGGACCCCTGAAGAAAGACATTCGTGGCCGTCGATTTGCTTCGGACGAAGAGGTACAGGCCTGGATAAAATCTTGCTCATTTAGGCAACCGCAAACGTTTTTCCGTGAAGGCACTGACCATCTTGTCTCACAGTGAGACAAATGTTTTATCATTATGGTGATTACTTTTGAAATAGTAAAAAGTTTTCTTACTTCTTCCATTTGTCTCGTTTTTATTTGATGCCCCCTATATTCAGCATGCTTTTCTTTAAAAAAAATTTAAACCATAGTATAACAAATTTTATAATTTATGTCGTTAGGTATACTTCTTCCACATATGTACGTAATCTACACTGATGAGCCAAAACATTATGTTCACCTGCTTAACAACGTTTTGGTCCACCTTCAGAAACCAACATAGCAGCAGTTCCCGTAAACTAGGGCCCAGCGGTCTGTGAGAATGTAGCTGCCGCCTTATAGCGCCTCATATGATCATATCAGACGTATCCGAGGTGAATTTCCCCATAGCACAGTTCAGACTGGCCTGAATCATTGGCGCGATGCACGTTTTGATCAGGTGACGAGGTGTTTGGCCACGGCCATCGACAAGATACGTGATTCAGCTGGCCTGGTGACACGTTTTCATTGATGAACTGTACATCATCGTTGATCCCGCACCCACTGAGGTCGTAATTGACGATGCCGCTAGGTCAACATGAGAACTTGTAGGGATTGTCTCCTGCGGAGCCTCATGTCAACAATGTGATGTGTACGGTGTGCTCCGAAACACTTGCGCCTGAACCAGCATTGTATTCTGTCATCAGATCTGTCATAGATCGCCGACTTCCTACACTACAGAGTTAGCAAACACCTGACCTGCACTTTCTGCGATGAGGCATGTGTGTTCAACACTTTGTCCCCTGCTACGGTTTCCCCATCTTTTAACTACTTTCTTGCCGTAAAAGATTACGTTGAGTTAGAAACGATACGTTCCTTCATTAAGAATCATAGTGTGTGTTTCTCAGCATTAGTAGGTAAGGCAAAACAATGTGTGTAAACCACTGTGTGATAGCGGCAGGGAACGACCCGTTGATGAGCAGTATGACTTTGCAAGTTGCTTACGAATTCGTGTACTTTACGACATGCTATGGAGACAAGCATAAAATCTGAGACCCCGTGTTTTTTTTTTTATTATTATTTTATCAGCATGATAGACAGGGGCCACAACTATGTCAACAGACAGCAAACGTATAAGATACACTTACAATACAATTTTTGCTCACAGTGTGGTAATTCTTGAGCCTTTATTCTCTTACATACTTGATTTCATGTCGGCAGTAAATCTGGTCATAGTAAACATCCGGCAGAAAAGTTATAAAAAGGAACAAACCTATATGATTCTGTTTTAATCTGGCAAAGTATTGCCTAATTCGTAAACAGTTACTGCAAGAACATCTGCAAGAAACATTTGTTACTGTTGTGGACATTCTGTAAAATTATTTTTAAAAAAACTGCCAAAGCGAAGTCTTGGGGAAAGGAGGAAATCTCGGTTCAACTCCCGGTCTGGCACATTTTTCGATCAGTAACGACACTTTCAAAACAGAAATACAATATAAAAATAAAAGAAAATAATTTAAAACTCAAAATTGTAATAGAAATTCTATGTGTTGTTAATTCCATTTACTTTAAAATTTACTAGTAAAGATAGTAGTATTACGTGATTCAGTTGTCGCAGTCTACGAAGAAAAAGACACACAGTCAAATCGACTGAGAGACGTAGCACAGTGATTAGCGCATAGGACTCGCATTCGGGAGGACGACGTTTCAAATCCGTTCCGGCCATCCAGATTTAAGTTTTCTGTGACTTCTGTAATTCACTCAACGTAAATGCCATTACGATTCCTTTCATAGGGCACGGTCGATTTCCTTTCCCACCCCTTCCTTATCTGAGCTTGTTCTCCGTCTCTATGACCACCCTGTCGACGGGACATTAAACTCTAATATTCCTTCATTCCGCAGTCAGAGTGGGACAACAAAAAGAGGAAAAGATAGTATTGGTCAGTTGTTCGTCTCATCAGATATAAAATATGCAATCAACACCAGAAAATTTGAATGGTTTGCTGTGTTACAACTGAACTATGTTTCAGACCGGAAGTTATTTATAAAGTAAAAACCTGAACAAACGTACTATTGCCTAACATATCAAAATCTGTAGGGCACACACGCGGAGATGCTGCTTTAACCAAGAATGGCTTTTGTTTACAATCTTTCGTTAGTTTCTTTAATGAGATTTGAGTGTCAACTACTGAAGTAACGCTGCTTGTAGCTCAGGCCAGATTCAGGTCTCAGATATACTTCTGTAGCCAGCTAGTGAACATTTTGCTATATGAGAGTACAAGTAATTGATACTTCAGGACATCGCGAGGGAACGAACTGTGAAAACTGGCAACGAAGAAGAATGGGTGCTTTCTGTAGGTAACACCGGTCTCGAGAGAATCGTCACAAAGTCGCAGATAAGCTGGGCTGGGAGTCTTGCTGAGGCTATAGCGGAGTTTGTGTAGCCGCTTTACGAGTTGGGAGGCTCAAGAATTGTTGAACCGATAGCCAGGAAGTAATACACTGAAGCGCCAAAGAAACTGGTATAGGCGTGCGTATTCAAGCACAGAGAAATATTAACAGGTAGAATACGACGCTGCGGTCGGCAACGTCTGTACAAGACAACAAGTGTCTGGCCCAGTTGTTACATCGGTTACTGCTGCTTCATTGGTAGGTTATCAAGATTTAAGTGAGTTTGAACATGGCCTTATAGTCGATGCACGATCGATGGGACACAGCATCTCCGAGGTAGTGACGAAGTGGGATTTTCCCGTGCGATCATTTCACAAGTGTACTGTGAATATCAGGAATCCGAAACTTCCTGTCAGATTAAAACTGTGTGCCGGACCGAGACTCGAACTCGGGACCTTTGCCTTTCGCGGGCAAGCGCTCTACCATCCCCCAGGCTGTGGCTAAGCCATGTCTCCGCAGTATCCTTTCTTCCAGGAGTACTAGTTCTGCAAGGTTCGCAGAAGAGCTTCTGTGAAGTTTGGAAGGTAGGAGACGCGGTACTGCCAGAATCGAAGCTGTGAGGACGGGTCATGAGTCGTGCTTGGGTAGCTCAGTTGGTAGAGCACTTGCCTGCGAAAGGCAAAGGTTACGGGTTCGAGTCTCGGTCCGGCACACAATTTTAATCTGCCAGGAAGTTTCATATCAGCGCACGCTCCGCTTAAGAGTGAAAATCTCAATCAGGAGTCCGGTGAAACATCAAATCTCTGACATCGCTGCTGCCGGAGAAAGATCCTGAAGGAATGGGACCAACGACGACTGAAGAGAATCTTTCAGCATGACAGAAGTGCAACCCTTCTGCAAATTGCTGCAGATTTTAATGTTGGGCCATAAACAAGTGTCAGCGTCCGACCCATTCAATGAAACATCGTCGATACGGGCTTTTGGAGACAGAGACCCACTCGTGTATCCTTGATGATTGCACAACGCAAAGCTTTGCTCCTCGCTCGGGCCCGTCAACACCGATACTGGACTGTTGATGACTGGAACATATTATCTGGTCGGACGAGTCTCGTTTCAAATTGTTTCGAACGAATGGGCGTGGACGTGTACAGGTACGGAGAAAACCTCATGAATCCATGGACCCTGAAAGTCAGCAGCGGACTGTTCAAGCTGGTGGAGGCTCTGTGTGGGACGCGTGCAGTTGGAATGCCCCCTGATACGTCTAGATACGTCTGTGGCGGGTGACACGTACGTAAGCATCCTGTTTAATCACCTGTCCATTGGGCATTCCGACGGACTTAGGCAATTCCAGCAGGTCAATGCGACACCCTACATGCTTTGATCTGGTACAGAGTGGCTCCAGGAATACTCTTCTGAGTTTGAACACTTCCTCTGGCCACTAAACTCCCCAAACACCAACATTATTGAACATATCTGGGATGCCTTGCAACGTAATGTTCAAAAGAGATCTCCATCCCCTAGTACTCTTACGGATTTATGGACAGCCCTGCAAGATTCATGGTGTCATCTCCCTCCAGCACTACTCCTGGCATTAGCCGAGTCCATGCCATGTCGTGTTGCGGCACTACTGTGTGCTCACGGGGATCCTACACGATATTAGGCAGATGTACCTGGGTTTTTTTTTTTTTTTTTTTTTTTTTTTTTTTTTTTTTTTTTGCTCATCAGTGTATATAACATGGCAACGGCGGACATTAGGAAGAGAGGGATTGAAATTCGGATCGATAGTAAATCAATGACATTGATATCATCTGTAGAAATGAGGAAGAATTCGTGTGTTGAACGGAATGAACGGTATAGTGAGCACACTCTACTCATTGAGAGTAAACCAAAAAAAGGACGAGAACAACAAGGAGTATCAGAAGCAGGATTAGTGAGAAACTTAACATCAAACTTGGTGGTTACGAAATAGACAAAGTTGATAAATTCTATTAACTTGGACGCAAGATAGCAAATGACGGACGAAGCAAGAAGGACACAAAGTGCAGATTAGCACAGACAAAGCGGACATTCCTGGTCAAAAGAAATCTACCACTATCAAACATAATCCTTAATACCAGGAAGAAATTTCTGAGAATGTACATTTGGACAATAGCATTGTATGGTAGTGAATCATGGACTGCGGGAATACAGGAAGAGAAGAGAATCAAATGTTCAAATGTGTGTAAAATCTTATGCGACTTAACTGCTAAGGTCATCAGTGCCTAAGCTTACACACTACTTAACCTAAATTATCCTAAGGACAAACACACACACCCGTGCCAGAGGAAGGACTCGAACCTCCACCGGGACCGGAGAAGAGAATCGAAGCGTTTGAGAAGTAATGCTAAAGATGGATGTTGAAAGTTAGATACACTGACAAGATAAGAAATAAGGTTCTCTGTAGAATCGTCAAGGAGAGGAACATGTTGAAAACATTGACAAATAAAAGGCATGGACATAGGACATGTGTTGAGACATAAGGAAGTAACTCACATAGTCCTAAAGGGGACTGTAGGAGATAAAACTAGAGGACGACAGAGATTAGAATAGTAATAGAGAACGTGCTGCTCTGAGCTGAAGAAGTTGGCACATAAGATGACTCGCAAGGCGCGACGGATGACAGGTGTCTTCAAAATTTTGCGAAGAAGGAGAACATCTTCGGCAATCGAAGAATATTGTCGTTGCAAGTTACTAAGCAGCCTATTGGGAGGGCTTACTGGAGGTAAGGACACGATTGTACAAAAAAAGGGTCGAGAGATAAGGGACAAATCTGAATGAAACACACGGAGAGTAGCAGTGGCCTGATGTGTATACGGACTGAGAAAGAACAAAAGACTGCTCGGGTGCAACGGAGAACGAGAGCACGCTCCGCCAGCGAACAGCCATCCGATCGACGAAATGGTACGATATTAAAATAATGTGATGGAATGACTTGGAATAACTAAGTGGAAAAGGCCCACTTATAACACTATTAGTTTATGCTTCATATAAATTTTTTATAATTTTTTTGCTTTAAAATGTTCGCATATTGATACTATATTTTCTGTATCATCTTTTTCTTGTGCCTTTGTCCAGCATTGTCGCAAGGTCGGCGTGGATATGGTCGGATTTGGCATGGTTAATTTAAGGGGTGGCCGGATGCCCCTCCTGTCGCCACCTGTTGGATGAGATGGTGGTGATGAAGACAACACAACACCCAGTCCCTGGGCGGAGAAAATACCAGTGTCTGCACCAACATTGTTTACGTGGAGTGATAATTATTTGAAGAAGCAACTTAAACAGTAGCAAGAACGTAGGCATAATTAATACTTCTGCTTTTCCAATACTTCACGGTTTCATTGCCTGGACAGGTTGGCGAGCATTAGTACATATTTTAGACAACTAAATGAACTTGAAACTGAGTCGTCCTAGCTTCAATATAGCACTATTCATACTGCGTTTCTTTGTAACCGCTGGGTATGATCTCAGGAAAAGAATTGAACAGTCTGATTTACTTATCCATTAGACACGACACACCGTCAAATTCTGTAAAAAGGGTAACTGTACTGATTACATTTTCCTATTAACAGGACTATCCTCCCATAGGGCACTTTATTTAGAAATTAAACTAAATTTAGTAAGAGGGTAATACGTGCCAACATAGAGATAGGTTTTTCCGTTATTTAGCTAAAAGCAAAGTAAATTTAGTAAGAGGGTTATTCACTGGTGAGGGGTGCTCAAACACTTAAATATACGGGTATTTCAATTGTTGGAGCAGCGTTCGTCAACAGTGTGAAAGCTTGGTTACCTGTTCTTTATTGATTGGATACGAAATCCGTTTCATTGAATATACACTCCTTGTAATGGAAAAAAGAACACATTGACACCGGTGTGTCAGACCCACCATACTTGCTCCGGACACTGCGAGAGGGCTGTACAAGCAATGATCACACGCACGGCACAGCGGACACACCAGGAACCGCGGTGTTGGCCGTCGAATGGCGCTAGCTGCGCAGCATTTGTGCACCGCCGCCGTCAGTGTCAGCCAGTTTGCCGTGGCATACGGAGCTCCATCGCAGTCTTTAACACTGGTAGCATGCCGCTACAGCGTGGACGTGAACCGTATGTGCAGTTGACGGACTTTGAGCGAGGGCGTATAGTGGGCATGCGGGAGGCCGGGTGGACGTACCTCCGAATTGCTCAACACGTGGGGCGTGAGGTCTCCACAGTACATCGATGTGCCGTAGGGGACCGCACCGCCACTTCCCAGCAAATTAGGGACACTGTTGCTCCTGGGGTATCGGCGAGGACCATTCGCAACCGTCTTCATGAAGCTGGGCTACGGTCCCGCACACCGTTAGGCCGTATTCCGCTCACGCCCCAACATCGTGCAGCCCGCCTCCAGTGGTGTCGCGACAGGCGTGAATGGAGGGACGAATGGAGACGTGTCGTCTTCAGCGATGAGAGTCGCTTCTGCCTTGGTGCCAATGATGGTCGTATGCGTGTTTGGCGCCGTGCAGGTGAGCGCCACAATCAGGACTGCATACGACCGAGGCACACAGGGCCAACACCCGGCATCATGGTGTGGGGAGCGATCTCCTACACTGGCCGTACACCACTGTTGATCGTCGAGGGGACACTGAATAGTGCACGGTACATCCAAACCGTCATCGAACCCATCGTTCTACCATTCCTAGACCGGCAAGGGAACTTGCTGTTCCAACAGGACAATGCACGTCCGCATGTATCCCGTGCCACCCAACGTGCTCTAGAAGGTGTAAGTCAACTACCCTGGCCAGCAAGATCTCCGGATCTGTCCCCCATTGAGCATGTTTGGGACTGGATGAAGCGTCGTCTCACGCGGTCTACACGTCCAGCACGAACGCTGGTCCAACTGAGGCGCCAGGTGGAAATGGCATGGCAAGCCGTTCCACAGGACTACATCCAGCATCTCTACGATCGTCTCCATGGGAGAATAGCAGCCTGCATTGCTGCGAAAGGTGGATATACACTGTACTAGTGCCGACATTGTGCATGCTCTGTTGCCTGTGTCTATGTGCCTGTGGTTCTGTCAGTGTGATCATGTGATGTATCTGACCCCAGGAATGTGTCAATAAAGTTTCCCCTTCCTGGGACAATGAATTCACGGTGTTCTTATTTCAATTTCCAGGAGTGTATATATATATATATATATATATATATAGAGAGAGAGAGAGAGAAATCTTGAAGGAAGTACACTTTCACCTTTTTGCTTTATCTCTTGCTTCCTACTTTCTTTACAACTGAAGAAAAAATAACTTTTTCTTCGTCAATCACGATGATTGATTGACATTTGAAACAATTTAAAATTAAAAAAACTTTACAAGACTCAATTACCTTCACAGTTCTACACAGTGAAGAGTTGGTTTGTTTATGAATTATAAAACTTAAATTATAGGCTCAATTCAGTTTCAGCTAATAAATCATTGCCACAGTAGAACAAAATATAGTTCTCATACAAATTAAGCAATAAAATAATGATTTAGAAGACGCAAGAAAAAGTTCCACTTCATGTGCCTCCATAGAGAGCAAATTTATTTGTCAAATTTGCTCTTGTGGATCCACAGATTTTTCGAACAAATCTGTACACGACCCAACGAGTTTGTCAGCTTAACCTTGCTAATAAAGCAGACGCTGTTCATGCACGCTGTATTTTGACACCAGGGGGAATGGGTTCAAATGCAGATAAAGCATTTCTAACTCCGGCTCAGCCACTGCATTTAAAGAAGACGAGGGTCCAGGGAGTTATTTAAAATGGGAGAGAAATATATACATGAAAAACTGTTAAAGGAAATATTACACGTGGAACCTGATGATTACATTAAGTTTCTTTGAATGGATAAATGAACTTCAACTTCTTTGGAGTTACTTCGTCCTCATACAAAATAAGAAGTTACAAGTACGCGAAAATTTATTCCCTTCTGCTTGGTCCTCTAATGGTAGTTCATTAAAATAACACAACGTGGGAGCATACAGTCAATATCGAACGTGGAACCACTGGACAACTCCGATTCTTTTTATTTTATTGCACTCCTGCTTGGTTGTTGTGTATACAGCACTGATTTTCTTCTTAATTTTTTCCTGGATGACATATGGCTGGGAAAGAAGCGACGCCTCTATCAGTTTGGTAATTGCCATTGCTACAGTGACATAAATTGTAATAAAAATCTTTTTCACTAAACACATGGGGCGAAACATCATCACAAGCGACGTCTGCCATCTTGTCAAATTTTCCGTCAATCACAATTTCTCTCAAATACGTTCTATGTCTGACAAAAGTGTCAGATTCCACCATACACTGTGAAGTATTTGGCAAGCTCAGTAAAGTTTGACAATTTGTTTGACTGTGTAGGATATCACAGTTATCGCTGAAATAACAGGTTTTCGGTTATACCGGTTCTTTTCATCTCCAGTTTACCCCGACTGTTAAAACCGTTCAGAATAACCGGCTCCTGAAATATTTTCGGTTTTCTGTTACTGTTACTTCCTGTAATAAACGTAGATTTTGAATAAAGATTGAAATATTCTAATGAAGGTGAAGAGTAGGAGATTTTGATCGATATGAGGTTGTGCCCGAAATCGTTCTCTTTGTTGCCAGCAAAGATTGCGCGGCGATGAGTGGAAAGTTACAATTTTGTAACTTCCCTGCATCGTCACTTTACGATGGCATCCGTTTTTCAACCTGAAGCAACCGCAAAATGAAGGGCTGAGTTGTTATCCCAATTTTGAAGCATTTCAATAAAATTGTAAATGTATCAATCAAATATATCTTCTTCTCCAAGGAACATTGTGGACTTTTTCTCCTTACGTGATGTAAACAATTTGTTGAGCCTCCTAGAGGTTTTTAATTTTTTAAAGCAAATGGAGAGTGGTACTTCATTGCTACCGTACTTCATAAAATACTTCCAAACTAGGAATAATACCATTCTCCAATACAAATGATGTCAGAGGAGGACACACTGCAGACGAGATCGGAGCAAGTGTTGTACACTGGACGTATAAGCATACCGTCTAATAGGCCACGCCGCAAGACAAAAGTTACATTAGTTCAAAATGTTCAAATGTGTGTTAAATCTTATGGTACTTACTTCTAAGGTCATCAATCCCTAAGCTTACACACTACTTAACCTAAATTATCCTAAGGACAAACACACACACCCATGCCCGAGAGAGGACTCGAACCTCCGCCGGGACCAGCCGCACAGTCCATGACTGCAGCGCCGAGACCGCTCGGCGAATCCCGCGCGGCTAGTTACATTAGTGCCTCTGCATTGCTGTACCCATTCTTACATAATTTGTTTGTTGCTCGTTTTTAACTGCAGGCGTTGTCATGAACATCTACATCTACATCTACGTGGATACTCTGCAAATCATATTTAAGCGCCTGGCAGAGGGTTCATCGAACCACATTCCCAAATCTCTATTATTCCAATCTCGTATAGCGCGCGGAAAGTATGAACACCTATATCTTTCCGTACGAGCTCGGACTTCCCTTATTTTATCGTAGTGATAGTTCCTCCCTATGTAGGAAGGTGTCAACAAAATATTTTCGCATTCGGAGGAGAAAGTTGGTGATTGGAATTTCGTGAAAAGATTCCGTCGCAACGAAAAGCGCCTATCTTTTAATGATTTCCAGCCCAAATCCTGTATCATTTCTGTGACACCGTCTCCCATATTCCGTGATAATACAAAACGTGCTGCCTTTCTTTGAACTTTTTCGATGTACTCCGTCAGTCCTATCTGGTAAGGATCCCATGCCACGCAGCGGTATTCGGAAAGAGGACGAACAAGGGTAGTGTAGAGAGTCTCCTTAGCAGATGTGTTACATTTTCTAAGTGTTCTGCCAATAAAACGCAGTCTCTGGTTGGCCTTCCCCACAACATTTACTACGTGTTCCTTCCAGTTTAAGTTGTTCGTAATTGTAATACCTAGGTATTTAGTTGAATTTACGGCTTTTAGGTTAGACTGATTTATCGTGACGGCCTCACACTTTTCGTTATTTAGGGTCAACTGCCACTTTTCGCACCATTCAGATATTTTTTCTAAATCGTTTTTCAGTTTGTTTTGATCTTCTGATGACTTTATTAGTCGAAAAACGACAGCGTCATCTGCAAGTAACCGAAGGCGGCTGCCCAGATTGTCTCCAAAATCGTTTATATAGATAAGGAACAGCAAAGGGCCTAAACACTACCTTTGGGTACTCCAGAAATCACTTCTGTTTTACTCGATGACTTTCCGTCAGTTACTACTAAATGCGACCTTTCTGACAGGAAATCACAAATCCAGTCACATAACTGAGACGATATTCCATAAGCACGCAATTTCACTACGAGCCGCTTGTGTGGTACAGTGTCAAAAGCCTTCCGGAAATCCAGGAATACGGAATCGATCTGAAATCTCTTGTCAATAGCACTCAACACTTCATGTGAATAAAGAGCTAGTTGTGATGTGAATAAAGAGCTAGTTGTGTTTGACAGGAACGATGTTTACTAAACCCATGTTGACTGTGTCAATAAACCGTTTTCTTCGAGGTAATTCATAATGTTCGAACACAATATATGTTCTAAAATCCTGTTGCACATATACGTTAACGAATTCTGAAAGTTTTTCCGAAATTCTATAATGACCCAATATTTCAAAGCTATGAAAATGTTACGAGTAAACAGTACTCTTTTTTAAAAAAATCGTTTTATTTAAACTATAAAAAATTTTACGACTGCTGCTGTGGCATGTTGATATGCCGGTTATTTAGCGAGTTATTAGTCAAAAATGAAGAAAAAAGATCTGTTGTAACCGAGACCAAGCAAATACCGAAAAATACCATTTATTTAAAATCAAAACATCGTTTTCGGTTTTTAGACGTCGGTTTCTCCAATCCCTAGTAAAGGGGCTCTTGACATTGGTAAGCGCAGTGGGGGCAGGCTAACTACAGATGGTAGTAGACGACGTTACCGCTGAGTGGCCGCGAGGTTTGAGACGACATGTCACAGATTCCGCGGCCCCTCCCGCAGGAGGTTTGAGTCCTCCCTCGGGCATGGGTGTGTGTGTTGTTCTTAGCAAAAGTTAGTTTAAGGACTGTGTAAGTCTAGGGACGGATAACCTCAGCAGTTGGGTCCCTTAGGAATTCACATACATTTGAACATTTCTGAACGACGTTACCGTCCCCTCAACACCAAATTTCCGTTCAGAGAATCCTTGAAGCTGACACACGGTGCCGTTTCGTTCCGCCTACGGTCGGCCTGAAAGCCACTATTTGAAATAAACTGTGGGTTGTTTCGACATGCGGCTGTGACGTCCAGTGTGACGTAGCTTTAACTCGGAAATTCTATTGTTTTCTCCGCCGCGAGTGAAGCCGCCGACGTATCAAGAAAGGGGATAAAGAGATACCATCAAGCTACAGACCGATTTCACTTTTGCCAGTATTCTCAAAAATTGTTGAAAAAGTAATGTACAGGCAGCTTCTCAACCACTTGACCACAAATAACATATTATCAAGAACACAGTTTGGATTTCTGAAGGGTTCTGATATCGAGAAGGCTATTTACACCTACAGTGAAAATGTACTTAATTCATTAAATAACAAATTACACGCAGCATGTATTTTCTGTGATTTGTCAAAAGCATTTGATTGTGTGAACCACAATATCCTTTTAAATAAATTAGAATTCTATGGTGTCACGGGCAGTGCTGCAAAATGGTTCAAGTCATACCTCGCTAACAGGAAACAAAGGGTGTCAGTGCAAGTGACTACTGACTTAAGTCATCAGTCATCATCAAAAGAAATTACATGTGGTGTCCCACAAGGATCCATCTTAAGGCCATTGCTTTTTCTTGTGTACATTAATGATCACTCATCAGTTACACTGCCAGAAGCAGAGTTCGTTCTGTCTGCAGATGACACAAGTATTGCAATAAATAGTATGTCGAGTGTAGTTCTAGAAAGATCTGCTAATGATATTTTCATGGATATTAATAAATGGTTTAAAGCCAACTCACTGACATTAAACTTCGAAAAAGCTCACTATATGCAATTCAGAACCTCTAAGAGGTTCCCACACAGCATATGCATAAAGTATGAAGAAGAGCAGATAGAAGAGGTTGACAGTCTTAAATTCAGTTGGGAGGAGCACACCACAGAACTGCAGAAACGCCTTAACAAATCTGTATTTGGAATTCGAGTGTTAGCTGACATAGGCGACATAAAAATGAAAAAAACTTGCATACTTTGCCTACTTTCGTTCCATAATGTCATATGGTATAATATTTTGGGGTAACTCTTCAAGTCAAACAAAAGTTTTCAGAGTCCAAAAGCGTGTAATACGTATTATTTGTGGAGTAAATTCACGGACGTGCTGTAGAAACCTCTTGAAAGAACTGGGTATACTAACTACTGCCTCTCAGTATATTTACTCCTTAATGAAATTTGTCATAAATAATATATCTCTTTTTCCAACAAACAGCTCAGTTCATACATACAATACCAGGAACAAAAATGATCTGCACAAGGACTTAAAAGCACTTACTTTAGTTCAAAAAGGGGTCCACTACTTAGGAACACTCATCTTCAATAATTTGCCAGCAAACATAAAAAATTTTGTTGCAAGTAAAGATCAGTTTAAAAGGAGCCTGAAAGACTTACTAGTGGCCAACTCCTTCTACTCCATTGACGAATTTTTTAATAGAAACAAATGATGTATTGTATATATTGATACTATTAGTATTGTTATTTCATCTTTAAAAAAATATTGAGGTGTTCCACATCCTCGAGAATCTCCTCAGCACGGATCTATGGAAGGAAAAACTAATGTAATCTAATGTAACGGAGAGCGCGGCTACAGCATCGGCGCCCCGGGCGTGTTGCAGAGCAGCAGCGGAGCTCGGCGGCGCGGCAGGCGGAGGAGAGCGGGCGCGGCCCCCGCGAGGCCTGGACGTACGACGGGCCGCCGCGCACCCCGGAGCCCGAGGGCCGCGCCTCGCCGCTGCACAACGGCGCGCACGTCAAGTTCGAGGTGCCCAAGGTGCCCGTCATCTTCGTCCTCGGTGAGTCTGCCTCTCTCATCTACTTCTCCCACTTTTAGAATTATCCTCTGTGACCTCAATAACTGTACTCGGGGAAGGTCGAGCCATTATCGGACGCGTAAGCTTTTTCGAAATTCCAATACATGGCCTGACAAATATTGTGAAGCACCGTTGTCGGATGTTAGTGCAACTTACAGACGTTCACACCGTCAGCTGGTATGTACACTCATGCTCATAAATTGCAGAATGTGGTGCCACACAACGTGGCACTACACAAAACTGGCGCTAATAGCATAGGCGCATAGGGAACACACACGACACAGAGCTGTAGGTCCACGGTATTGGTGATAAGTTGAGAAAACCCTCCCGAAACACATGTGCTACAAAACGCAACTGTTTTCTGCGCATGTACCCCGACATCAATACGGGATATGATCATCATGCACACGTACACAGACCGCACAACGGGTTGGCATACTCTGGATCAAGTGGTCGAACAGCTGCTGGGGTATAGCCCCCCATTCTTGCACCAGTGCCTTTCGGAGCTCCTAGAGTGTCGTAGGGGCTTGAAGACGTGCAGCGATGCGTCGACCGAGAGCATCCCAGACGTCCTCGATCGGGTTAAGGTCTGGAGAACAGGCAGGCCACTCCATTCGCCTGATATCTTCTGTTTCACGGTACTCCGACGATGGCAGCTCGGTGGGGCCGTGTATTATCAACCATCAGGAGGAAGGTCGGACACACTGCACCCCTGAAAAGGCGGACATAGGGTGCAAAATGACGTCCCGATACGCCTGACCTGTTACAGTTCCTCTGTCAAAGACATCTGGTTCCTGATTCACGCCAGATGGAAACCCGGCGAGAATCACTGTTCAGACTATGCCTGGACTCGTCCGTGAACATAACCTGGAACCACTGTTCCTATGACCATGTACTGTGTTCTTGACACCAGGCTTGACGGGCTCTCCTATGACTAGGGGTCAGTAGAATGCACCTTGCAGGTCTCTGGGCGAATACACCATGTCTGCTCAGTCGTCTGTAGACTGTGTGTCTGGAGACAATTGTTCCACTGGCTGCAGTAAGGTCCCGAGCAAGGCTACCTTCAGTCCGTGGCCGTCTGTGGGCACTGTTGGTGAGATATCGGTCTTCTTGTGGTGTTGTACACTGTGGACGTCCCGCACTGTAGCGCCTGGACACGTTTCCTGTCTGCTGGAATCGTTGCCGTAATCTTGAGATACACTTTGTGGCACACAGAGGGCTGTGTTTGATCAGCCCCCAGTGGCCCTAGTATTCTACCCCTCATAACGTCATCAATATGTGTTCTTTGAGCCATTTTAAACACCCAGTCACCATTAGCACGTCTGAAAACGTCTGCACACTTACTCGCTCCACCATACTCTGACATGCACCAACACACCTCTGCGTATGTGGACTGCTGCCAGAGCCACCGTGCGACGACCGTAGGTCAAATGCACCGCATAGTCACACACCGAGGTGATTTAAACCCGCAAACCGCCCACCAGAGCGTTGTTTCACCATATATCACCGTTATCCTTAATTTATGAGCATGAGTGTAAATGACTAGAGTTGCAATTCCCTGTGACAGGTAGAATGGCTACAAAAATGGATTGGTGTTGTTCATCTTTAGCTTTCTTACTAGCGCTCGTGTGGTATCGATGGTGTCCAAGAAATGTTGCGACATACTTCAAGGGGCTGTGGAGGGTGTCTTGAGAAACAAATCGAGGATGTGAAACCGTATCCGAGAACGTCATCCAACGTCATTACAGAGTGTCGAAGTTAGAGGCACTGGCGCCTGCCACTAGAACCCCTTCATCAGCAAATATGACTTTGCACGCTGACGGACCGTAGGTGGAGCGTCTCGTTGCATTCGCAGGTGACAAGGCTTTTCTACGCACCAGCTAGCTCCATCTTCTCCATTGGTAATCACAGCAGTCAGTCGCAATCACTGAATAACAACAATATTGCAAGACATTCCGCCTATGGTCCGTCAGGGTACAAAGTCACGTTTGCTGGCAAAGGAGTGGTCCAATGGCAGGCGCCGGCGCCTATAACTAAGACGCTCTGTAGCAGAGTTGGTAGACATTTCCAGACACAGGTTTCTATCCTCAATTTGAAAAACTCTGCAGCCCATTGAAGTTTGTCCCAACACTTCTGGGCCGCCCAGTGTAAGGTCTGTGATAAGCTACAGATTTTGTGTCATCAGTGTGGAGTACGCAAATATGCGGCGAACTCGTGTGAGCTCTGAGAAGCTCATCTGCAGAAACCAGCACGGTTTTAGGAAACAGCGGTCATGCGAGACACAGCTGGCCCTCTTTGTGCATGATATACAACAGGCTCTAGATACCGGCTCCCAGGTTTATGCCATATTTCTCGACTTTCGAAAGGCGTTCGACTCAGTTCCGCACTGTCGCTTGCTACAAAAAGTGGGCGCTTACGGCCTACCCGATGACATATGCGGTTGGATGGAAAGTTTTCTAACAGACGGGGAACAATATGTCATCTTGAACGGGGTGACTTCAACAGAAACAAGCATAACTTCAGGTGTGCCCCAGGGCAGCGTAATAGGTCCTCTGCTTTTTACGATTTACGTAAACGATCTGGTTGATGGTATTGACAGCGCCATTAGATTGTTTGCCGATGATGCTGTAGTCTTCAAGAAAGTAGTATCACACGAAAGTTGTGAACAAATCAATGAGGAGTTGCAGAAAATAAATGTGTGGTGTAATGACTGGCAGTTATCTCTCAATATTAGTAAGTGTAACCTACTGCGTATATCAAGGCGAAAATCCCCATTAATGTACGAGTACAAAACAAATGCCCACTCTTTGGAAGCGGTAACGTCCGTCAAGTATCTGGGTGTGACTATTCGAAATGATCTCAAATGGAATGATCAGATTACACAAGTAACGGGTAAGGCGAACTCTAGATTGCGGTTTATTGGTAGAATCCTGAAGCGATGCAGTCCTTCAACAAAGGAAATTGCTTGCAATACGTTAGTTTGTCCAGTCTTAGAGTATTGTTCGTCTGTATGGGACCCTTACCAGTTGCGTCTGGTTCTAAAGATTGTGTGTACGTGAAATCTTATGGACTTAACTGCTGAGGTCATCAGTCCCTAAGTTTACACACTATTTAACTTAAATTATCCTAAGGACAAACACACACACCCATGCCCGAGGGAGGGCTCGAACCTCCGCCGGGACCAGCCGCACAGGCCATGACTGCAGCGCCTTAGACCGTTCGTCAAAAGACTGAGAAGGTCCAAAGAAGAGCAGCAAGATTCATGACTGGTACAGTTAACCATCGCGAGAGCGTTACAAATCTCATAGAAAGTTTGAAGTGGGACACACTTGCAGATAGACGACGAGCTAAACGGAAGGGGCTGCTCACTAAATTCCGCAATCCGATCTTCGCCGAGGATGTAGAGCATATATTATTACCACCAACTTTCAATTCGCGCAATGATGACCATTCAAAGATAAGGGAAAATAAAGCTCTTACTGAGGCGTTCAGACAGTCGTTTTTCCCTCGCTCGATCCGCGAGTGGAACAGAGGGGGCGGGGGCGAGGGGATATGACTTTGGCGCGAATTGTGCCCTCCGCCACACACCGCTTGATGGCTAGCGGAGTATATATGTAGATGTAGACGTAAATACTGTTGGCAGCCCATGAAGTATGAAAGGGACTTCACTGTGGGTCTCCATGTGGCTAACTGGTCCAGTTGTGCAATTCCCAGATCTGTGAGGCATCCGCATGTTGGACTGCATGGATCATAACGGCAGGCGTGCTCGTCGTCAGATTTCTGGTCGACCACGTCTGACCACCACAAGGGAAGATCGCCATATTGTGCGCCAGGCACATCGTGACCCCTTCATATCCGCATATGCCATCCATGAAGAAGCAAAAGACTCCCTGCAGCAATCTGTGTTGTCCCGCATCGTTGGTCGGAGACCAGTGGCAGCCAGAGAATCACTGTATCATGAGTAAGCTGCATTTAACACCATAACAGAAACGGCTGCTTTTGAGTGGTGGAATCATGGACTGATGACGAATGGTAACACATTGTGTTCAGTGATGAATCGCGGTTCTGCGCTACCTCGAATGACCGTTGTCAAACAGTATGGCCGCGACCTAGGGAGTAGTCCCTTTCTTCCAACGTTTTGGAGGCTGGTGGTGTTTCAGAGAGAACTGTGCTTTCACATCGGTACGTCACGGACATTTCTTGTCAGACTGTGTGTATTTTGAAGGTAGTATCGGAACATTCTTCACCATAACAACTACGATATTATCTTAATTAATAGAATTATAAGACCTCATGGCCTAAGAATACACACTAGTTGATTTCTTAATTTTTTGCATTCTTTCTCTTCTGGTAGTTTAAATTTTTTGGAGAATTGTATAGAACATGAAATTTTAACGAGTAAAAAAGTAATTTGCGGAGAGTTTTAATTATAAATTTCATAAAAGTTTATAAATTTGAACTTGTCCATCAGCTCATCTAGTTTGCCTACTTGTTCCTTGCTGGTACCTGTTGTTCGCTGGAAACTCGCGAATTCAGCTGCCCTCAGATGTGCGTCCTCACGTCTTCATCTATAATCGTAGTAAATTTACCCGCTTTCATTTCTGTGTTATTCAACCGATGCTTGGGTTTCAGTAGCTCTGCAAGTTTGGTCACTTGATTTAAGAACTCGACTTACTGAGAGGCCAAACTTCAAATATTATCGTACGGTATTATTTCCTGAATGTTCTCGGAAATAAACTTGTTGATTTCTAAAACAGGTGTCACGTCCACCTTTTTGTGTTTCCCGTAAAGCTTTGTCTGCCGTTTAATGTATTTTTTGGAACCGAATATTCCTCACTCGCTTCTCTGATTGTCATTGCGAGAAGTTTGACTTTTTCATACGGTTTCCTTCATGTTATTTTCATCCAATTTATATTTGACTGTTAAAGAAAAAAACCATCAAAATTAAGTTTTTATACTGTCTGTTTTCCCGGTACCGCCTGAAATTTCTTTGTCAGACGCACTATGATATTTGGCATTCTTACTGTTATTTCTTGGCATAGATATTGTTGCAGCCTACAGTACAGAAAATAATATTAGTTGTGCATCATCATATTTCAGTATTAGTAGTATCTAAAAACACAATAAAATGTTATATTACTTAGCTGCAAACAAAACACAACACTCCATAACTCATACACCGATTAACTCACTTGGCGCAGATAACTTGTTTCCACTCCGAAACGCACTGTTATTTTGAGTCAAGTTCATCATTAGTTCACACTGCAGTGTGGTGATAGGTGCCGTTACTAACACTGTACTCCCGTTTCGTTCCTAGAAATATTTTCAGTGAAATTGAAGGGCGCAGACTTCGATCTCACACAAACGTGGATACAGATAGAAAGAAAAATATACAATAATATTGCATTTGTCTAGCACTGATTCTGGTGCAAGGCACAGAATCCAGATAACGTATGAAAAAATAAAAATATAAACTGAGTAGGCTTTCACTTGTCATAAGGCAATGGAACTGTACAAACTAATTACTAATTTTCTTTTAAATACCTTGTCTCCCAACGTACAGTTCAGCGTAAGTGTCTGGTCAATGCCAAGGTTGCATAATGTGTTACTGAAATACGCTGTGTTGGAAGCAAAGCATGGAACACTTACTTCCACAAAGTAGTCGTCGGTTTGTTGTATATCAGAACCTCTTGGTGCAATGAACACTGCGAATTAGCTCTGTAACTGCCACACTGATCTGCACTTGGAGCAGTGACATAGTACTAGTTTCATTTCGGAATGCAGCTGTTTATAGTAATCAGGACTCGTAAAAATATCTTGGAAGCAACTCAAAATGTGAAAATCTAATTCCATAATAAATTATATGCCCTACAACAGCTTTCGAAAAATAAAGCAAATGAATTTGTTTTTGGATGGTACCAACTTTGAGAAAACACAATTTTGTCTTCTTTTACCCAAACATGTTTCGCTGAATATACAGCACCATCAGTGCTTTTCATTCTATCAAACAACAAGTAAAATGTCCTTCAGTATCTGTACTTTGAGCTTTTAAGAAATGATTCGTAAACAAAAAACAGACAAGATTTTTATATGTATCTTGTTACTATATACTGTGGTTTCTATGGTTTCTGCGTTTTTCGTTACATTAGTTATTATTTCACAGTTTGTCATCCGCAGCCAAAGAGAACTTAATGTAGAAAATTATTTGTATCAGAAATTTACGGCTGGGATTTTCCATCCTGCACATTACATGTGGCTGCTTGCTGTGTTAAAAGGTGATTCTAAAGTTGCAATGCAAAACACTTCATTAACTGCACAAATTCGCAATGTCGTTTGTCCCAAAAACAACTTAAAGGACGTTCATGATCACTTGAAATAACAAACACACAGTTTACTGGCGTGGTACCAGGTCTGCGGAAAGCGTCGTTCTGCGTGGCTGTAGGGTGCCGTCTGTGAGGGATTGCGCTGTGTGGAGTAGCATAGGCAGGACAACAGTTCGAAGCAGATCGAAGCGTCCTGGCTCGTCTTGGGATTTACCTTTGATGGACTACGGGGGTAGCTGGCCTCTGGACCGGAACTGTGAGAGCAAATAACCCGAAGTGAACTGGAAATGGAACTGCCTGCTGGAGGCTGCGCCTAGTCTCATGTGCCCGACAGGTGGAAGTACGTTTGCGTCCACATGATGTGTAGATGGTGTTTGTTCTTCGACAACAGCGCCGCCGTTTTTCTGTTGCACGCGCTGCGTGAAATATTAGCTGGTGCACGTGGTGGAGCCTGAAACAGACTGCGTATGAACATACACTGTGGTGACATGTGGTGCCTGTTGTATAAATACACAATCGCCAGACGAGAGACACTTGTGGACGACGGGTAGGCAACCCCGCATGGCGGATACGTCGGACTGGCAGCGGACTTAGGCGGCCTATGGCCCGTATGCAAAGGGGATGTTATAGTTATTATTTTGTCCTATGTGGAAAATTGTGTGTGTGTTTTTAGTTTGTGTATACAATATTTTTCACTTTTCCTTATTTTCCAATAACTGTCTATGTAAAAAACCAGAAGTTTTTAAGGTTTCACTGTCGCTGTTTACAAACCTATAGGACCAAGATGGCGGACAATAGAAGAGTTGAACGTGTTCTGAGCCGGAGATTTTAATCTTTGAGAGACCTATCCGACACTGTGTATTTGTGTCTGTTGTCTGATAGTGCTTTGAGGGAAGAGAACAGTATTCCATTGCCGAGAGCTGTGTATTCGTTTATTACTTTTTTCCTTGAACTGTGGCCATTTTTATTTGGGAATGTTCCTTAGTTATTAATTTCTGCGGGGGAAGCTGTTGCTACGCTTGAGAATTTTTAAGACTGTGTTGACGTCTGTTGGTCTGCGTTTCATATGCATGATGTGTTCTGCGATTATAGAATGACAGCTGTCATTTTTTAGGGATCTAAATATTGAAATCTCTGCTTGTCTATTTAATATAAAACGCACTGCAGTTAAGATATGTTAGTTAGTAAATACCAGATATGTTGTGTTTGTCTGTGTTCTTGCTGGATGTCCTTAGCTTACTCTTTATTGAAATATCTATTCTGTAGGTAATATTTGTCCTTGCTTTTTTGAGTATTTTAGCTATTCTGTGGGTCGCTTTGTTGTTTTATTGATGGTGTACCACTTGCTTGTTGCTGTGGGTTTCTTGTTCATGTGTGCTTGTGTGTGTGTTACTTGTGTTCATGTTCTATACGCCTGTGTTTGTCTATCGGCGACGACCTGTTTGTCTGTTAAGTGTCGCTTGAATTCTTGTTTCAATTTTGTGACTCAGTTTGTGTGTAATGAATGTGTTGTGTCCATTCTCCATAGCTATTTTTTCGATTATCTTTAGTTCATTTTTGTAGTTGTCTTCATTAAGTGGAGTTTCATTGTCTGTACAGCATGTGTTGGAAACCAGCTTAACTGTGTGTTATCAGGTGGTTTGAGTTATGTGTGTGGCTATGCTGATGGTGGTGATTTTCCTGACTGTGGAGAATTGGTGTTTGTGGTTTTGTGTGTGTGTGTGTGTGTGTGTGTGTGTGTGTGTGTGTGTGTGTGTGTGTGTGTGTGTGTGTTTATTGGTGAATTTTATTTTTGAATGGACAATGTTTGTTATTGTCAAGTTGATGTTTTCGGATTTTTCTATGATTTCAATGTTTTTCTGAATTTGATGGGCTCACCAGCCAGTGGATTTCCTGTCAACATGTTCCTTAATCACAATGAGCACAAAATATTTGCAACCATAGCAAATCCAGACAACACAAGGTTGTGTGCCAAGGGTCATGTCACAATACTGACTCCAGTTCCAGCCAGATTTCAAAGTTAAACACCATTGGGGCATGGCCAGTACTTGGATGGGATGCATGCTGTTCGCAATTTTCGCTTTACATTTACAGAAGACAGGGCAGGGGATGTGGTGGGGTCAGACCTGTGATCACCAGTCTTGGCAGCAATGTCCTGCATTAAATTAAAAACCCTCCACAGTAACTCACAAAGTGGGGGCATGTGACACTGGTGATGGCCATCTGACCATCAGACGGGCACACTAAACTTAGCGGGCCTCTTTGTGCCAGCACTGGGTTTCACTCTCTCCTTTCTCTCATTATCATCCAACATATGCATGACACCGCACTACATTCACACTCATTACAGTCACCTACACTTAAGTTACAGTTATACAACGCAAAATGCTCACCTTTTGTGAAAAAAGGTGCGTCTGTGTGTGAACAATAGAAAACACCATTGTAATTCAGTTGGTTGAACATGCCATTCAGGGTCTCCCAGTCATTTACTTTACTTTAATATTACGCAGTTTGCTGACATTGCTATGTAGATGACATCATATTGGCTTCTGGATGAAACACCCAGATGCTTCGACAACGTTCACAATGACATGAATACCGTTCATCCATAAATAAAATTAACTGTAGGAAAAGAAAATGAAACAGTTAAATTTCCATGACTTCACAATACACACACAACCACCAACAGCAATTCTTCTTATTCAGGAACGCAGTCATATACAAAAACTCAACCACCTGAAACCTCACAAACAAGTGGTTTCCAGTACATGCTGCATAGACTGAATAAAACTCCACTCATTGAGTACTACAAAAATAAGCTACTGAAGATCAAACCAGTAGATGTGGAGAAGGGATACGACACAAATATTACAGACAAACTGAATGAAAAAAAATAAACAAATAGACAAACAGACCATCGTCAACAGACAAACATAAAGGCACAGAATATAAACACATGCAACACACACACACACAAACAAGAAACATACGCAGCAGCAAGCTGCACTCTTAATTACAACAACAACGCAGCCCGCAAGATAGGCAACATAAAAAATGACTAAAAATGTCCTATAGAATAGATAGCTCAATACAGAGACAGCTTAGGAAAACCAGTACCAATACAGACAAGCAAAACACACCTGGCATTCACTAAGTGACATGTCATGGTTCAAAAAATGGTTCAAATGGCTCTGAGCACTATGGGACTTAACATCTTAGGTCATCAGTCCCCTAGAACTTAGAACTACTTAAACCTAACTAACCTAAGGACGTCACACACATCCATGCCCTAGGCAGGATTCGAACCTGCGACCGTAGCAGTCCCGCGGCTCCGAAATGCAGCGCCTAGAACCGCACGGCCACCGCTGCCGGCGACATGTCGTGACTGCAGAGCATTTTATATTAAACAAATAACCAGAAATTTCAGTATTAGATACAGGGAACAAGGAAGAGCACTTAAAAGTAACAGCTGTCGTCCTATATTCGCAGAGCACCTTGTGGTTGTGAAACCAGACCAACAGACATCAATACAGATTTAAAAATTCTCAAGCGCAGCAACAGCTCTACACAAAAAAAAAGAAAATGGCTCTGAGCACTACGGGACTTAAGAGCTGAGGTCATCAGTCCTCTAGAACTCAGAACTACTCAAACCTAACTAACCTATGGACATCACAAACATCCATGCCCGAGGCAGGATTAGAACCTGCGACCGTAGCGGTCGCGCGGTTCCAGACTGAAGCGCCTAGAACCGCTCGGCCACAACGGTCGGCTCCCTCACAAAAACTAATAACTATGAAGACTGCCAAATAAAGCCACAGTTCAAGGAAAATGAGTAATAAATAAATACACAGCGCTCTTCCTCAAATAACTGTCAGACAACACTAACCCATAAACACACACACATACCAATCTCCCCTCCCCCCCCTCCCTCCCCCCCACACACACACTATCTTCATAAAAAACGAAATAAGGTTAACCATAACATTCGCAGTTGTGAATTTCCGATGCAGTTAATTTTCTACAGTGAGTTCTCCGTGACTACAGATGAAAAACTGTGAAAGAATAACTACTGTAATACAAAGCATGGAAAACCACAAAAATCACAATGCGTGGTAACAAGATATATACTGTATAAAAAACTTGTCTGTTTTCATATTTTTGTATTTGCTAAAGGCGGATCCATTCCACGAACCAATTTATTTGCAAGCGAACATGGACAGGAGAGCTTCAACCTAAATATGAACATAGAGCAAATGGATCTGTTTCATGTAGTGAAGCTTTTCTCTAAACAATTGTTGAAACTTCTTCTTGATTACTTGTTACAACTGGGAATAACTGAATTTGCCAAACTCTTAAACTGGCGGTTACTGGTGCCAAGCTGAAATATCATGACAAAAATCGGCACGAAATAATAAAACGACTTTAAAAGGATTAATTGTTAGTGTTTGTCAAATGTTTTTATCCTGATTCTCAACATTAATAAACTGTATTTCAAAATGGAATGGAATATCCCTGGGTTTGTGCCTCTAAAATCATTTGAATCAAAGCTCTGTTCATGAACCATATTTACATTTAAAGACGAATGTAAAAGTTCGAACGCAGCCCCCAATTCGAAAGTATCCTTCCCAGTATAAAAGCTTTAAAAATGACTACTGCTTACGTATGAACAATGAAGTCCTTAACTTCACTCATCAGTATCTCAAAAAGTGACTAAGGGTATAAATTGGTGTACGTTTTCAGAACCGGCCTTGGGAAGAAAACAAAAGCAAATAAGGTGAAATTAAGCTTCTTTCTCTACATATAAAATACTTCCTGTTGTCACTTACGACGATGTCTTTCATCTTACAAAGGAACAGAAGTTAGATGCATTAATTTCTTTTTCATTTTGCTATTCTTTAACAATCATACTCTATTAAATAATGTGCTTATGAGATGATAATTTCACTCGTAGTAGCTCTTGGAAGAATGATCTAACTTATTGGCCTTTAGGCGTCTCTTACATAACGTATAAACTTCTCAGTTCAGAAAGGCGTTTTTCTGGTCGTGAATATGGATGATGCTGCCGAGAAAAGAGAGAACAACGCGTTAGAAATTTTCTTATTAGCTGATCGAAACGTTATGATATTGCCTAAATATATCAATAAAATCGTTGTTAGATACCCACTGAAATGTATTCGCTAGCACTCGAAGTAATAGCGGGGCGATAGTGTAAAAATCCCCATACAAGATCAAACTTATTTGTGAAATTAACTCTTATGCATCCACGGATATGTCACACAAGCCCGTACACGATCCAACTAGTTTGTCAACTTAGCCTCACTTTTGAAGCAAACGCCGTTCTTGTATATTGCATTTCGACACCAGTGTGAATGGCTACCAATGCAGATAAAGTATTTCTAACATTTACTTTGGCACCGTGCTCAAAAAAGCAGAAGAAGGGAACCATATGATGGTCCAGGAAAGGATTTAAGATGAGAGAGAAATGGACACCTGAAAACCTGTGGAAGTAAATGTTCACTTGGAACCTGATGACTGCATCGACTTTCTCCGTATGAGTTCGCCCTCTCATTGTAAAAGGAGACAAATACACGAAAACATATTCTTCTCTATTTGGTTCTCTAATGGCAGTTTATTGAAATACCACCATTTTTGGGAATTTGATGTCAGCCAGTTACTCAAAACACAGTTTTTCTCAGTACCCAAACATGTTTCGGCGCCACTGTGTCACCATCAGCGGGTTTTAATTTTTATTTATTCTGCAATGTGAACATTTTGGTTACATGATTATAAAATTATGTGCATTTTTTGTTCAAAACAGCAGATCGTTTCTTTTTTTAAATACCTTTACATTTGGTGAGCATTAATTTTCTGGACCACTTTTGTGTTAATCATTACAGGTAGCTTGTCATCTGCAACCAAACGATGTTGATGAGAAAGTTTTTTTGCTGGGAATTGACCTACACTCCTGGAAATGGAAAAAAGAACACATTGACACCGGTGTGTCAGACCCACCATACTTGCTCCGGACACTGCGAGAGGGCTGTACAAGCACGGCACAGCGGACACACCAGGAACCGCGGTGTTGGCCGTCGAATGGCGCTAGCTGCGCAGCATTTGTGCACCGCCGCCGTCAGTGTCAGCCAGTTTGCCGTGGCATACGGAGCTCCATCGCAGTCTTTAACACTGGTAGCATGCCGCGACAGCGTGGACGTGAACCGTATGTGCAGTTGACGGACTTTGAGCGAGGGCGTATAGTGGGCATGCGGGAGGCCGGGTGGACGTTCCGCCGAATTGCTCAACACGTGGGGCGTGAGGTCTCCACGGTACATCGATGTTGTCGCCAGTGGTCGGCGGAAGGTGCACGTGCCCGTCGACCTGGGACCGGACCGAAGCGACGCACGGATGCACGCCAAGACCGTAGGATCCTAAGCAGTGCCGTAGGGGACCGCACCGCCACTTCCCAGCAAATTAGGGACACTGTTGCTCCTGGGGTATCGGCGAGGACCATTCGCAACCGTCTCCATGAAGCTGGGCTACGGTCCCGCACACCGTTAGGCCGTCTTCCGCTCACGCCCCAACATCGTGCAGCCCGCCTCCAGTGGTGTCGCGACAGGCGTGAATGGAGGGACGAATGCAGACGTGTCGTCTTCAGCGATGAGAGTCGCTTCTGCCTTGGTGCCAATGATGGTCGTATGCGTGTTTGGCGCCGTGCAGGTGAGCGCCACAACCAGGACTGCATACGACCGAGGCACACAGGGCCAACACCGGGCATCATGGTGTGGGGAGCGATCTCCTACACTGGCCGTACACCACTGGTGATCGTCGAGGGGACACTGAATAGTGCACGGTACATCCAAACCGTCATCGAACCCATCGTTCTATCATTCCTAGACCGGCAAGGGAACTTGCTGTTCCAACAGGACAATGCACGTCCGCATGTATCCCGTGCCACCCAACGTGCTCTAGAAGGTGTAAGTCAACTACCCTGGCCAGCAAGATCTCCGGATCTGTCCCCCATTGAGCATGTTTGGGACTGGATGAAGCGTCGTCTCACGCGGTCTACACGTCCAGCACGAACGCTGGTCCAACTGAGGCGCCCGGTGGAAATGGCATGGCAAGCCGTTCCACAGGACTACATCCAGCATCTCTACGATCGTCTCCATGGGAGAATAGCAGCCTGCATTGCTGCGAAAGGTGGATATACACTGTACTAGTGCCGACATTGTGCATGCTCTGTTGCCTGTGTCTATGTGCCTGTGGTTCTGTCAGTGTGATCATGTGATGTATCTGACCCCAGGAATGTATCAATAAAGTTTCCCCTTCCTGGGACAATGAATTCACGGTGTTCTTATTTCAATTTCCAGGAGTGTATCTTCTAGAGTGTAATTTAGTTTTTAGCGATGTTTTCGCGCCTATTTTCGTATTTACTTACGTTTTCGTGTGGCAAGCACTTCCATTCTCCGCATTATGCTGAGATGTTGTGATGCATACGTAGCTATAACAAGTATTTTCCACATATAACGTAGTAAAACGCTTTTCACTACACCACAACACAGTGTGATTGTGGTTTGTTGTGTGTCCCAGCCCAGTCAGTGTTCATTTGTTCACCAGAGAGTTTACTCTCAGCAAAAAAACTTTCTCATCAACATCGTTTGGTTGCAGATGTGACAAGCTACCTGTAATAATTAACACAAAAGTGGTCCAGAAAATTCATGCTCACCAAATGTAAAGATATTTATAAAAAGAAACAATCTGCTGTTTGAACTAAAAATGCACATGATTTTATAATAATGTAACAAAAATGTTCACATTGCAGAATAAATAAAAACGAAAACCCACTGATGATGGCACAGTGGTGCCGAAACATGTTTGGGTACTGAGAAAAACGGTGTTTTGCATAACTGGCGAACCTCAAATCCCAAAAATTTTAACTGCAAACACGGCCAATACAAGGAGCTGCAAATCAAAAGATGGATAAAATACCACAGTGCGGGATTATATAACCTACATCGGCCGTGGAAGAACCGGAGGGCTTGGATATTTTTCTATTTTATTGTCCTTCCCGCTTGTATGTTGTGCGTAAAATATTAATTTCCTTCTTAAATTCTTGCTGCGTAATATACGGTTGGGAAGGACGACCCCGCGCCATTTTGGTAATTTCCTAATTTGTTTTTATCCTATATCGTAGCTTCCATAGTTGTGAAAACTCCAGGTACAATGAAAAAATTTAATAAAATTCTGTTCCACATAACATGTCCGATGAAACATCAATACAGACAACATCTATCTACATCTACATCTACATGGATACTCTGCAAACCACATTTAAATGTCTGTCAGAGGGTTAATCGAACCACCTTCACAATTCTGTATTATTCCAGTCTCGTATAGCGCGCGGAAAGAACGAACACCTATATCTTTCCGTACGAGCTCTGTTTTCCCTTATTTTATCGTGGTGATCGTTTCTCCCTATGTAGGTCGGTGTAATCAAAATATTTTCGCATTCGGAGAAGAAAGTAAATCGCTTCTGTTTTACTCGATGACTTTCCGTCAATTACTACGAACTGTGACCTGTCTGAGAGGAAATCACAAATCCTGTCACATAACTGAGACGATATTCCATAAGCACGCAATTTCACTGCGAGCCGCTTGTGTGGTACAGTGTCAAAAGCCTTCCGTAAATGCAGAAATACGGAATCGATCTGAAATCCCTTGTCAATAGCACTCAACACTTCACGTGAATAAAGATCTAGTTGTGTTTCACAGGAACGATGTTTTCTAAACCCATGTTGACTGTCTGTCAATAGACAGTTTTGGCTCAAATGACTCTGAGCACTATGCGACTTAACTTCTGAGGTCATCAGTCGCCTAGAACTTAGAACCAATTAAACCTAACTAACCTAAGGACACCACACACATCCATGCCCGAGGCAGGATTTGAACCTGCGACCGTAGCGGTCGCTCGGCTCCAGACTGTAGCGCCTAGAACCGCACGGCCACTCCGGCCGGCAATAGACAGTTTTCTTCAAGGTAATTCATAATGTTCGAACACAATATATGTTCCAAAATCCTGCTGCATATCGACGTTAACGATATGGGCCTGTAATTTAGTGGATTACTCCTACTACCTTTCTTGAATATTGGTGTGACCTGTGCAATTTTCCAGCCTTTGGGTACGGATCTTTCGTCGAGCGAACGGTTGTATATGCTTGTTAAGTATGTAACTAATGCATCAGCATACTCCGAAAGGAACGTAACTGGTATACACTCTGGACCAGAAGACTTGCTTTTATTAAGTGATTTGAGTTGCTTCACTACTCCGAGGATATTTACTTCTACGTTACTCATGTTGGCAGCTGTTCTCGATTCGAATTCTGGAATATTTATTTCGTCTTCTGTTTTGAAGGCATCACGGAAGAGTGTGTTTAGTATCTCTGCTTTGGCAGCACTGTCTTTGATAGTATCTCCATTGCTATCGCGCAGAAAAGGCATTGTTTGTTTCTTGCCGCTAACATACTTCACATACGACCAGAACCTCTTTGGATTTTCTGCCAGGTTTCGAGGCAAAGTTTCGTTGTGGAAACTGTTATAAGCATCTCGCATTGAAGTCTGCGCTAAATTTCGAGCTTCTGCAAAAGATCGCCAATCTTGGGGAATTTGCGTCTGTTTAAATTTGGTATGTTTAGTTTGTTGTTTCTGCAACAGTGTTCTAACCCGTTTTGTGTACCAAGGAGGATCAGCTCCGTTGTTTGTTAATTTATTTGGTATAAATCTCGCTTGCTGTCTTGTCAGATTTGCCGTCAGATTTCTCTCAAACATTTAAAAAAAGGCATATATTTGACAAATACGTCAAGCAGTGACACACACGGTTAAATTTTTGGAAAATTTAGTACAGTTTACGATATTGCAGTGCCTGTGTTATTAAGAAGTACGTTGCAATGTTGCTTCGGACATGCACTGCATCGTACTTCTTAACAACACAGGCACCGCAACATCGTATTTACCCGACGACGCCAGACCACGACTTTCAATTAAAATGCCTCTCCACCTGTACGGGTGAGAGGCACCCACATGCCTTGCTCATACTATGGCATCAAGCAGTCAGGCCTGCAAGATAAGTGGTCTGCGAAGCGAGTGGATTCATTCTTATTTCTCGAGTAACATGAACTCTAGTACTCACACTTAAGTTACAAGTTATCCTCCTATATGATTAATACGCAACGGAAACACGCATCTGACTATCAGTAATTTACAGAACTCTGACTATACACTACGCACTGGCAATACCACATTTTCTTTCTTTTTTATTTAACGGCTTTTGTCAACACGTGGCCACCGCACTGAATGTGAATGGCGCACACATTATAAATTCGGGACATTATGACAACACACAATTCGAAGGAAAAGTCTACCAATCTTTTTCTTTTCACCATCTTATTTATTCCGATAAATTCTCTAACCTAAACACACAAATTCTATAACCTACAACAATAACACATGAGAAATTCCGCCCAGTGGGCATGGCTTTACAATGGTGAATCTCTATATTATGGTCTCGTAATTATTTTAACGCTACAGTGCACTTTCTGGATAGGATGGTGGATCTTTTATTATACCTCACACTTCGACTCTCACAATCAACATCACTAAACTTTCCTCCAGACCGAGTGGTACTGAAGGAACAAGCATAACCCACTAATCTTTTGAAACTACCTTGCTACTCTCCCATGCAAACCACACATACCCAAATTACATTACATACACCACACTACAACACGAAATACTACACAGAGAATAGTCACAACATTATCACTTTCAGCTTTCCCACTTCAATTAATATTTATCCCAGTTTCACACGACACTGCCCCACTTTGTAATTCTACTTTCCTACTATGAACTCTGGAGATATTTGCACGTCTTCCTGTGCAATGCAAGCCAAGTGGCGTTGCTGGATAGACGGCCGACTCACCTTGCTTCTCTCTCAGAGTTTGAATCAAGCATCACACGGAATTATATCACGCAAGGTAATATTAAGAACGTATTCATCACACACGTGAGTCCTCAACTGATACCATGGACGAGTACTTCTCTTTATCCTTTGTCTCATACACAGATTGAAACTCACACAGTACTCACCACGTGGAAGTACTCGTCTCTAATTTCAAGTCCTGCACACGCCATTTCTTAAATATTTCAACTTATGGTACACACGCTATTTCTGAAATATTTCAACTTATTGTACACATGCTAGTAATTCAGCTTAACTTAAGCACACGGAAGTATTTCAACTTATTGCTACACGTGGTTTCATTGTGACCGTTGGTCGCTTCCGAAGATTACTACAATCCCTTTAATATTACCTGCCTGACATTTAATTCTCCCTACAAAAGTTCCTGAAATAGAGAAATTAGTATTTCAAACTACTCTTAAATATTCCACATGCATACCATGTCTCCACTCTTTCGTCATTACGGAGCACAACTAAAACAGGTCTTAACAGCACAAGATCCAGCGGCAGAGTGCTGAAACACGGCCGTTCTCTAGGTCCTCTCCCATCTCTGTCGAGGTGGGGGAGGCACCTTGCTATCGTATTGGTCAGCCACATTTCAGGCGCTCAAAGCTCTGGTAAATTTCATCTCTTTGGTCCCACCAAAGGTGGCCAAAGGATCGACTCAAAGATGATCATATATTCACATTCACTATCTGCGGTTAGCAGACGACCATACATTCATTCATTTCACAGATCTCACCAAACTGGATGTAGGGATTTACTTTGTGGGAGTGCACATGTGATCAATTAAATAAATAAATTGTCATTCTTTCCCACACTGGTATCCGGCTTCGCTGTATTAATTGAAATTGAGTTATTGTACAAAAAAAAAATGTGTTGTTCTGACAAAAATAATGAAGTATGTTGTACCTATTTTCAATGTCGGGCGGTACTGTACCCTTTCACCACCGGCTACCCATGCAGAAAAAAATGGCACGGTACTATCCTTGCAATGCGAGAGTAGTTCCGAACATTTTTTTAAGAAAACTGTATTAGAACAAACGTAGCAAGTCATCAAAATAACCAGGAGGAGACCTTAGCCCCTGGTGACCTCAAATAGACGACCAAATGCTGTTACTTTACCAAATTATTGGCACAGTTGTTGCATTATTGTACTCTACAATCCGGAGTAACGTACACCTACAAATTTACATCAATCCAAATGACAAATAAAACATGACATCATACAAAAAATAAAAAATAATGGTGAGATAAAAATTTGCTTAGTTAGCGGGGTCTCCGTTATTTTTAGGGGTAATCCAAACTTCACTAATTCTATGACAAATAAAAGAAAATACTAATTGTACTCGTGAAATTTTAAATAGCTCACCGTCCAAACACAGAACAAGTAATCTGACATTCATAAATTGCGTTGTAATAATCTTTACACGGCAATGACTAAATACAAAACAAAATCCACAAAAGAAAAAAAAATTTCGTACACTAGTTACTTGTAGAAATCAGGCTCCATATCAATACACGCAATAAATAGTTAGCAATAAGTGCTTGAATCCACCAGTAGCTCTCGTATGTTACTCTACTGCTCATTTCTCTGTTGCCACACATTTAGACGACAAGAACTTGCATTTCGACTAGCCTTCATTACACTTTAATGTGAAATATCACCACTGTGATAATGAAAATAAGTGGCTTCAGTCAAACACATCAACAAGATCATTACTGTCAATGACATCAAAATGCATCAATTAATTCCGATATTTGTTGTGCAATGCAAACTCTTCTCCCCTGTGACAACCCTACTGATCAATGCTACAAGAGCCGCTACGTTAGTATTACGCCACTGGCTAAGAATTAAAGCATCATTGTACCAAATATTCTAATAAACATGCTACATGAACTTGATAAACCAGAACAAACAAAAAACAAACACTAACTATTCTAAACACAAATGTTAATGAAATACAATTACACTTGCTGTCTCTTCAGGAATGAAACATATAAAAAAATTTACACAATTACAAGTACAAATACATTATTGGCTATCTTGCGAGTCACACGGAATCATTTCATTCTGTGATTTTCTTGGGGTCTAAAAAGTTGCTGACAGGTTCCCTAGAAACACTGTCTCGGTGTCAAAGCTCTCCCATGGTTACCCGGACGAAAGTCTTTAAGTCACTCAAATCGGCATTTTGATCACGCACTGAACAGTAAACTGTATCTCACATTAAATACAAATGTCATAGTCACTCTCAGCGTACCATCCACACGAATCTAGTCTTCCAGAAATGGCCCTACAACTACTATTACCCACGGTTCTGTCCTTTCAGTTCATGGTGCAATTAAAAGTCGTAAGTTCCAACAAACAGCACTTATTCCCGCATCAATTAAAGAAATGTCTCCTACTACAAGTGCAAATGTCAATGTCCCACTCTAGTTTCTTGCATTCATACAATAATTAGTCACCAAACGACAACTGTCCTCTTTAAGTATACCATGCGTCCCACATGCAATTCACAAAGCACACTTAACAAGTCACTGCCAAAAGTTTATGGATCCCACCACTCAGTGGTCAAGACAAAACAAAACGATCGTCCTGTCTGCTAAAGACAAAATCTTTTCCACCACTCACAACGTGGAAACACCAGTCCTTCACTTTCCACCTTATGGAGACGTAACGAGCAGTCATCTTGTTTCACAGCTCCACAGTCCAGTACTAGTTAAGAGTTGCTGGTAACAAATGCCCGCCGGACTCTGCGTCGCGTTGTTCATTCTGCCGTGGCGCCGCCGCGCGACCCGGTGCGCAGCAGAAACCACCCGCTGTTGCCTCCGCGGGATACTTTCCCCAGTCGTAAGGGTGGCGGAACTCATGAATGGCCAGTGGTACGTGCGTGTCGCCCCAGGCCGTTGACCTGCTGTACCGGCCGCGTGGAGTGTAGCCCGACCGGCAGTGGAGTGGGGAGTGCCGCGGGCCTGTCGCCCGCTAGCGGTATGGGCGTTACGACACCCAATCAGTCAGACCCTTCCGTGCATCTCGCAACATTACAGACAAAAGGATATTCTTACATTATTTAAATAATCATTGATTACCTGTATGATCTATTAGATACATTGGTAATAACAGAATCTTTGTTCTAAAAAACATAAAATTATACACCCTAGTTTTCTACACATACAACAGCAACGTTTATCCCTTTTCTATATACAGCCCACACTTGTGCTATTCATTGTACCTGTCGTCCCTCATACAAAACATGAAAGTGTAAAAAAAACAAAAGGAGTAATAAGCAATCTATACAACTCACAATTACAATATAAAATAGTAGACTATTCTAACATCCTAGCAAAGTGAAAATATTAGAAACTGTTGATTCTAAAGCTACAATATACAGCGAACCTTTGTGCTTGTGACAGACTGAAATTAATACCCCTTGAAAGTGTTCTAACAAAAAAATAAGAAATAATCTACACAGCTCACAACTACCTACCACATGTTATTAACTAGTAAACTACTTTAACATCCTAACACAATAAACATTTTAGAAACTGGTGACTCTAAATCTACAACATACAATACACCTTTGTGCTTGTGACAGACTGAAATTAGTATCTCTTTACATATTTTACATTTTATTATATATAACAACATTTCTAGGACACGTGTGTACCATCCACATGTCAGATCCTGACCTGCCATCGAGGTTCATCCAAATCAAACAATAACACAATAGTATTTTAGTTATGGATCGATAGCATCCTTTTACCGGAGTGTGCGCATTGATCACACTAAATTCTACGACTCTCACTTACCAGACATCACATGTTCCTTCTCATTCAATCCACTAATACACTAACAGAATAGGTCTCGAAGTCAGCTAACCTTAACACCACCACACGACAACATACCATACCTTTGCTCCCTTATACTCATAACACCATCACACTCACGACAACATACCATACCTTTGCTCCCTTATACTCATAACACCACCACACTCACGACAACATACCATACCTTTGCTCCCTTATACTCAACCACATAACACATGAAGCTGTTTCAGAGATAGCATTCCAGTCTCCGAATTCGTCCTTTCACTCTGGCACCTCTCTCCATCGGCTTACCTCTGCATTCGCTTTACCGACTATTCCTCCTGCTGAATATCACTTTAGAATTGCGACATTTCATCTAAGAACAAATAATACACAACTTATTCCTCCTGCAAAATAGCTGTACACATTATTGGTACCGTTTTGATTAGTTATACTGGTACCAGGCTTCAACAACAACAAAAAATATTATTTTTGCCAAATCGCAGATGTTATGCTAAGAATTAGATCTACACT